>NW_017386068.1:78510-82085 GCF_000237925.1 Schistosoma mansoni
AAATACTGAAATCTCCACAAACCCCCTTCTAAATATAATCATATGCTCACTAGTGACTGACTTCAAGATACATGTCCTGGAGTTCTAGTGGGAAGCAGTGACCAGTGGAGTTCAACCACGTCTGTTGTGAGATATCAACTCACTGAAGACAATTGGTGAATGGTTGCTCAACTTCGTGGATCAGTTGAAGTTAGACATTAACACCGTTGGACGCCAGCTCAGTGGTCTATCGGTTAAGGGCTTCGGCTCGAGACTGGTAGGTCCTGGGTTCGAATCTCGCTCGCGAGAGCGGGTTTGTGGATGCGCACTGCTGAGGAGTCCCATAATAGGACGAAACGGCCGTCCAGTGCTTCCAGGTTTTCGATGGTGGTCTAGCTTCGATTGACTCATGATTTCAACTTTGAAGAATACTATTCACTTTAAATTACTTTTACTGATTTAAGAATAAACAAGGTTTTCCGTTCATTACAACGTTAAAATGATAATACAAACCAGTTATAATTCAATATACGAAAAGATATAGAAATTTCTCCAGCTAATAAAATCCGTATATACATGTTGACTAATTTTAAAAGTGTTAAGTACTTCCTTTCGAAATAAACTATACATAAACTTAAAATATTCTTACCATTAAATTGGGTCCCTAACAAAGTCAGGTTAAACTGGAGAGAAAAATTATTTGATGAAAGGACATGCAAGTAATTTGTTCAAATAAAGCAAAAAAACAATAATATTTGGAAAATATGATGAATTCATTTCATTTAACTAGATTCTACTTAGCTATATACAGATTAGCAATGGAATGAAATACATCGAATTCATTGTATTCAACAAACAATACTATTATTCTTTTGTTTAAATTCGTGAAACGAATTAGTTTCTGGACAATTTTCAAATAATTTGCAATTGAATGTTTTCTTCAGTTAACATGAAAAATTGTTTTTTTTTCAATTGATACAATTATATCCATAGTGAAGATATGTAAGTGTTTGGAAATTCCAATATATTTCTTTCAAATGAAGTCTCAAACTACAATCACGTTATTTTATTAGTGTAATACGGTGTAACTAATGAGTTATTTAATCAATGAACTCGAGATTGATATTCAATTAATCACAGAGTCCTAACCCTTGTAATCACATTAACAGCATTAACTAAGGTTGCAAAATAGGCGTGTATAGATCATCAATAATTAAAGTTAAATTATTCAGCTTCTCAAAATAATAAATCAAATGAATAGACCTAGTGAAGGAAAGCAGGTCAAGTGATTCATTGATCATCGAACTGTTTAAATCGTTAAAGAAATAATTCATGAACAGATGGATAAGTGACTACCGTATAAAAATAAACTAAACTTTATTCAGCAAAGATGGATGGCAGCTAGCAGTGGAAGCCAGGATGCACGTTTCGTCCTATTTGGGGCTCGTCAGCTGAATGTACTTGCATCTGCGAGTGAGCATCAACTTTGGCATGAAGGCATGCCCAGTCAACGAGTCTCAAATATGACCAAACGTGCGTCCTGGATTACACTACTAACCACCATCCATCCCTACTTATAATGCTTGTGACTTGAGGCATTATCGAAGCAATCCACATAAGATGCACATATATTATTAACAGACCAATCAATTACAACCCTTTACAACACCGGGAAGATACAAGTAAACAATGACAAGTGAATTTAAACTTTATTCAGTCAAAATTGTTCACAGTTCTAATAGCGTCTTTGAGAAAAGATCGAACTAAAATACATACTTCTGATTTCCAGAAAATTTAATTACTAATTCAAAATAATCGTGAAAGTTTTATTCTATTCAAAACAATTGATTTTCTTTTATTTCATTATAATTATAATCTTCATAAATACATTAATAAATATTGAAGAATTACAAACCGGAAGTGATTATTCTAAAAGTGGTTTCCTGATTTTATATTATTTCGATGATTTATTTTATCGGTATTATTTGTTTCAAAAATTAAAATCGACTTATTAGATTGAATTAAGTAGTCATATTAACAAAACTTAATTAAAAAAGCTTTTCTATCTATTTTTCATTATATATGTTTATTTATGGTTACACTTAAATACAAATTGAGCATTATCAGAAAGGCTTTGAGGAGATTTTAGTAATGTCATAGTTGAAATCATGAATCGATTGAAGCGAAACCACCATGGAAAACCTGGAAGCACTGGACGGCCGTTTCGCTCTGTTTTGGGACTCCTCAACAGTGCGCATCCACGATCCCGTCTCACGAGATTTGAACCCAGGACCTACCAGTCTCGCACCAGAGCACTTAACCACTAGACCATTGAGCCGACCGGAATTCAACGGTGTTAATGTCTAACTTCAACCAATCCACGAAATTGAGCAAACGTCCACCATTGGCTTCAGTGAGTTGATAGCTCACAACAGACCTGGTTGTCCAGTTCTTCCAGGTTTTTCATGGTGGTCTAGCTTGAATTGATTCATGATTTCAACTACAAATTGAGTATGTTTATAAACCTTTTACGAGTTTTTAGAAACTTAAAAACATAAACAAATGAATAAAAATAAATTTTAATATCTTATCCAATCAATAAGAATAGAGCATCAAAGTAAAGTTAACTTGAAATTGAAATGATCTCGTATTAAAAGTTGAATAGTAAATAAACACATACATCTACACACATAATATTATTATGATCATTTTAACCAACAATCAGTTTCAATTAGGGGAAAGTAAAAATAATTCTTTATTTTTTTGTTTTTTTATTCTTATTTTCAAATCTCCCATTTGAACAGTACGACAGTTATCATTGACAGATAGTTTAAATCAGGTTGTTTGTTCTTCCCATCTTTAAGATTGATTTATTGAGTGATTTCTGTTAACAAGATATAAGACTTTTATTCAATTTTTATAAAAATTGTATATTGACTGAACAATAACCTTGAGCAGTATCCATTCAATGTAAAGATTGATGATTACATGACCACTATGTTTCCGCATATTCTTCATAAAGTCAAAGCTATTAGCATAAAATCCATAAGAATAAAATTCATGGTTACACTTTGATTAACATCAGTTCAAAATAACGAAGAAAACATTGAAGAAAGGAAAATATTTTTATTGACTTATTTATAATCGTACCAAAGAAATTAAAATCACTGGGACTGAAGTCATTCCATGAGAAAATGGTATTAACATACGATTGATGTATAGCGTATCTAAGTACTTTATTTAAAAATAACATTACTGTATTGATTGTCGTTCAGTTTATTGTTTTTTCCGTGAACATGTTGCAGCAAGAGTTAATTAAGTTTCATCTTGTATTCAAACAAATCTTAAATGTTCGATTAATTGTTAGGAGATAATATTGGTCATTTTAGCAAAGTATTAATTATCAGAAGGGGTTTTGTGGAGATTTAGTATTTTTCATAGTAGAAAGCATGAGTCAATTGAAGCTAGACCACCATGGAAAACCTGGAAACACTGGACGGCCGTTTCGTCCTATTGTGGGACTCCTCGGCAGTGCGCATCCACGATCATGCGGCCGCGAGATTCGAACCCAGGACCTACCAGTCTCGAGCCGAAGC
>NW_017386068.1:82285-94691 GCF_000237925.1 Schistosoma mansoni
GTACTGGGTTCGAGTCCCAGAGTGAACATCAACTCTGAGATGCAGGTACATCCAGCTGACGAGTCCCAAATAGGACGAAACGCGCGTCCTGGATTCCACTGCTAGCCACTATACATCTCTGCTTACCATGCTTGTGAATTAAGGTATATCGAGGCAATACGCACAGTATGCACATATGCCAATTAGAGACTGACCAGTTGCAGTCCTAAACACATCGATGGGAAGATCCAAACACACAATACTAAGTGAATTCAAACTTCACCCCATCGCACAAGCAAGTGGCTATCAGGACTCAGTGGCCGAGTGGATAACGCGATGGCGTTTGAAGCGAGGGTACTGGGTTCGAGTCCCAGAGTGAACATCCATTCTGAGATGCAGGTACATCCAGGTGACGAGTCCCCAATAGGACGAAACACTCTTTCTGGATTCCACTGCTAGCCACTATCCATCTCTGCTTACCATGCTAGATTAGTTTATGTTTCAAATTTAAGCTCATTCACAAGATTATGTAACCATTATTCAGTACTGTCAATAAACTTCCTTAATGAAACTCTGATTTAGTTACTTTTTGAAAATATCCTCAGTTTAACATATTGCATTATATACTAAGTAAATGTGAACTAATAATAAACCATGAAAGTAAATACCTTTCTTTTAAAGCTTATTTTATGATAATTCAATTCATATAGTGATACTTAAATAAAATAAGGGGGATGAAAATTAAAATCCAATAAAATCTGTCACGTAATGTCCATTAAAAGTAAACATTAAAATGTCTTAATAATCCAATATATATCGAACATGATTTCAAAAACAATTTTTTTATTATCATAGACATATCATAAACAAATAAATTAGGATACATAAATATATAACCAAAAAAAATAAACAAGCATAAACACAACTGAAGAAAATGAAATATAAAGTCAGTTAACATAAATATCAATCCAATAATTAAACATTTAATGATGGTAAAATCATTTTTGATCTCGTTTATGAAGTATATTGATATAGTGTTGTAATCTTCAATCCTTATCCTTAGATACAATATTAATAGTGACAGTAGATGAAAAAGAAAATATATGTTATAGGGTTGAAGAGACAAAAAAATGAAGACACTTGTAAGCTTTAAATAGATACTTCTTAATTAGATATAAATATTTCACAGTTTCATTTAGTATTGTTTGTTTGAATCTTCCCATTGATGGTTAGGATTGCAACCGGTTAGTCTCTTATTGGCATATATGCATATTGTGCGTAATTCCTCGATATAGCCTTAATTCAAAGGCGTTATAAACAAAGATGGATAGTGGCCAACAATGGGAAACGAGGACGCTCTTTTCGTCCTATTTAGGACTCGTCAGCTGGGAAGATTTAAACAAACAATACTAAGTGAATTTAAATTTTGTCCCAATGCACGAACAAGTGGCTATCAGGACTCAGTAGCTGATAACGCCATGGTGTTTGAAGCAAACGGTACTGAATCCGAGTCTCAGAGTGAACATCAACTCTGAGATGCAGGTAAATCCATGTGACGAGCCCCAAATAGGACGAAACGCGCTTTCTGGATTCCACTGCTAGTCACTATCCATCTTTGCTTATTTCACAGTTTGTTAAGATGAATTCTTGCATTAGTAAAAGTAAAGAATAATTGTAGAAAAGAAACTTTTCTTCTGACTCGATTATCGATAACTAGACCATTGACTAAAAGTTTTTAAACTACTGTCCTGCATAAATGCGTTCAATAAAATTCACTTTATCATATACATTTTTTTTCGGAAAGGTTCATTTCTATAATAATGATAGTAATGATAAAGAACACTGACGTATTTTAAGCATAGTGCTTAATAAGTATCATGTTATGAAAATGCCTGTAGGTCGTACAGTAACAATAAAGCAAACTTTTTCAGATGACCGATAATATATGTCAGTTTTAAGTGGTTTTCTCTTGAAATCCCACCTTAGTTTTCAACCGTAAATATGCATTATTCTATGCTATGAGAAACTGGTGAAACATTTTAATCCTCACTAAACATTTAGTATGATTTTTGATGCCTTTTTTAAATGATGAATATTTGAACAGAATGTTACGAAACTAGTCATGCGTAAATAACCACAACAGGAGTTTTATGTAATTATACTAAATCCTTGACGAACACCAATTTTATCATTAGCGTATTCATCAAAAAGAATTGGGTATAGTTTATATTATATGGAATTTCTTCAATGTATTTATGGTAGTTATGACAATTTAACAATAATCTTTTCTTAACTTTGAACTTATAGCAAAATTATTAGTATCTAGTTACAAATAAACTATGAAATAATATGAGAGTATTATTAATGAATGACTCAAATTGTATATTTTCAATGTGGTCTTATTCCAGTTACTGATGAACAGAATTTCTAGATTTTTGTAGGCTTTTAGTATTAAAGTAGTTTTTTGAATGCACATCGCAAGTAATGTTTTATTAAATATGTGTTGTGCATATGAAGTAATAAACTAGTTGATTGTACTTACGTAAGTGAGATTATAAATTTCATGACTAGCTGATATTTATTGAAAAAATTCCTCATCTTAACTCGAAAACGTAATCTATTACTGCTGTTATGGGAATATAGAGCCTTTACATGGAAAGCGATCGATTTCCAGTGCTGTGATAAATTAAAACACGTCCAATTATTTTACATGGAAGGTACTACCACATGCATTCCTTATGTACTTTACTATGAGTTTATCAGTCGTAGAACTTCTAATATCAGTGTTTGTATTAAATAAAGCTTATATTTATCGGTAAAGTTTTTGATTTGATTTTAGATGTTTACGGTTATATCACGATTTCAGAGAACATAGTGTCTCATGTTTTTTTTCCTATTCACGTCAGTGTACAGTTAACAACTAATATACATCAAAGCAGCCCATCGCTCTCTTTAATTTGCATAAAAAGCGTAACTGTTCTGTATCAGTTTAGTAAGGCATTCTTGATTACTTATTTTTTTCAAGACAATAATCATAAATGACAAAGTAAAATGTGATGATTCTTTTCTATCGGTCAGTGTTATCCTGAATATTCTTATCTTCACTAACATTATATGTGAGGGGATGATTTCTCCCATTTGATGCGTTAAATGTTCATAAAGATTTCATAAAGCAAGAATACTCTGGTTAATGGAAAGTTTATCAGGTTGTATCTTTCTTCGTTGCATTTGAATTTTTCTCAATTCTAGACAACAAATTCATTTCATCCGTTACGTTTGTGTAATAAGCTTTTTGGAGTTCGGAAAGTATCTTAAATACATTATGTATATAGGGTTTTAATTACTAGCTTCACATAAACGTCTACAATAACGTAAGGTGTAAGACAGATAAAAGGAATTTTGTTCAGCAAATAAAATCAATTTCCAATACTCGGTCTTTTATTTATTTTAAATAACCTTGTTGATTTTCTAAGATTCTACATTATTGATGAACTTTCAATTGCTTGGAATTGGCCATTATTACTTTGATGCTTTTCTATTTTAAGATCATTTAAACGTTCACAGATAAATATTTAACCTCAAAAGTCTTACTAATTTATTTCTCGTAATTTTGTTGCTTATTAAATTGCTTTGAAGATGGAATTTTTGTTCGTTGCACGGGTATAGCCATAAAATCATTTATGGAATGTTTTTATTCAGCAAAATATAGTATTGTTTATACGGAATTTACTCAAACAATATCAATAAACATCCCTTTAATGGTTTGCCAGAACAATCACTTCGTATTATGAGTTTCTTACAGGACCGTAATCACCATTATAGTTATAACGACACTGATAGTAACAACAAAACGCAAGATGAGTCATAAAAAACCTAATATTTTAAATAGCAAAATGTTCAATAATGACCATAAATATGTGGTTAATAAACATAGATTTCGTTGGTTGAAACTGGTCATAAGGTTGACATCAAGTCAGCATTTGTACAAAGGCCTTCAAGGACGTATACTAAGGTTTATTGAAGCCTTGGCCATACGAAAACTGAAGCCCCCTTTGTGTGTTCAAGAATAATTTGTTCTAACCCTTAACCTACCGGGTAATACTAATTTATTATACAGAGTGGTTATCACATTGTTTTTGTGTATTTATTTATTTTCTTTCTTTGTTACGGCTTACCTTTAACCTGTCTAGTTGACCTTCTAATTTTCATATAAAAGTGTCTTGACAAGTATATGTTTGATCACATTTTTCGAAATGTATTGCGCAAATATATCACATAATTCTCATAAACTTCGTCTTCTCATTGCATTATCGAAATTTATCAAGGGGACTAATTGCTTGAAACATAGATTTACCAACAAGAGATATAGATTTAAACGTAATGACCTTTTAGTGGCTTTGCTTTGGTGATTGTTCACCGTGATAACCGTTATAATATAAATCCCAACGGTGTTGGAAATCAGAAGGGAATAAGAAGCAACAACTACAGTTTATTAGCGGATAGCGCAGACCTTAAAGTCATAAGCACATCGAGTGAATTTGGCGCAGAGAGATGAATAAGTATATGCGAGCAATCATACAGGTAAATCTTTAGTCAAGTTGCAAAATGGAGCAGCAAGGCAAAGTGAAAGCTAATAATAGGATTTGAATACATACATATATGGGGAGGAAGACGAATCATCGAGTGATATTTAAATAATCAACATTTTAGCTAGAGTCGGTCATATGCTTTAGTGATCATAACAGTACAAAGAAATATACGACTTGTAACTGTTCCAATAACATCGTCTGTTAAATAAGTTAATAAAAAGGCTTAACCAAAATTAACCATAGTCGAAATTGGTTGTTGGATAGTTGCTATAAATTATCCTCAAGCACGAAGATGATAACTCGAGAGGAATTAACTCCGATTAGTTCACATGTCAGCATCAAAATTATTTGATGTATTCATGAGCTATTGTTTTTCTTGCCAGTCTGCTGCTAATCCAAATCATCATGGGTTTCAAGTGGAAAAATTTGTAGTATCACATTTTTTGTATCACAAAGCAGATTATTTATAAAGCCTAATGTTCGCCCATTACATTTAAATAACTGAAAACAATTCACAAAGATTTTCACTATTCCATATCTTTAAAAAAAGGACATCTTTTTTACACATCGTCTGCTGTTGAGACATTATAAAATCAGAGATTTTAAAGTATTTTGTTTTGACTCAAAAATGTTGTCGACCGAATGCATGACAACGTTCCTAATTTGCATGAAAGCTTACTCCAATCGGTTTTACAGTTCATCAAACAAAACTATTTCACAAGAAGTATTCCATGTGATTTCTTCCTTTGAAACAAGCTCGGTGGTTTCTTTATTTCAAAATTACGAAGACCATTGATGATAACAGTTACTCACCAAAGAAAACAGGGAATGGTCAGTGACATAATAGATAGGTAAAAGCTTGATATTAAAACCGTTGTGTGCCAGCTCAATGGTCTGAAGTTGAAGCGTTCGTAAGAGAGACTGAAGGTCTTGGGGTTGAATCCCACATGTGGGGTCGTAAATAATCATTGCTAAGGAGTCATATGCTAGGAAGAAATGGCCGTCCAGTTCTTCCACGTATTCAATGTTAGATTAACGTTGATCAGTTTATGATTTCAATGAAATTGAAATAATATTTTGCTGAATATTCTGAAAATTAGTGAAGTGTGGAAAATAATGTGCTTTATCCAATAGTAGGTCCATATGAATTTATGAGGATAAATTATAACCAATTTTAGAAATGTAGGGTTAAACATCCGCTATATGTGCTTTCAGCCTTCATCTTTGTCTTAGATGAGTATCATAATCACGATATCATCTATTTGTCACGTATTTAGTGAGAAATAGTTTAACTGAAAGGTAGTTTTCGAAATGAGTTCATAATAATTTGCACTGATTTGCCATTTATCACGGATAAGGAAGTCTCTATCATGATCACTGATAATCTGAAAGTGAAACCTGAAGGTTACGAGATGATCACATAATCACTGTACCATAATATCGGTTACAGTGATCTAAAGACAATACGGGATCAACATACTAAACCTTCAAATATTTAGTATCGATATAATGATTGACAGCTGACATTTAGAAGACGACATTTACAAGACAAGACGAAAACTAAGTCCATAAATTTGAAATGTCATACTAGTGAAACAAAGATCATATATTATTGCTCATGGTTTTCGATAAAACTAAATACACATCCAATCACGTCTAACTATTAACTTTGTATTTTTCTTCTTTGTTCAACAGGTTTTATTGGGATTTACTAATGCTCATGTTACTGATTGCAAATTTAATTATTTTGCCGGTAGCCATATCATTTTTCAACGATGATCTCAGTATACATTGGATTATATTTAACTCTATATCTGATGTTGTATTTATTGCCGATATAGCTGTAAAATTTCGAACTGGTAAGTTCATTGTCTAGGAGTTTAACAGATTTGTTTTGCTTAGCTCTATTAACGTTCGTTAGATAATAGTTTAAAAGCACCTATCTATATTCTTAGCGAAAAGTAAGATATAGATTTTGAATGTATCACAAGAATGTATAACAACATACATTGAATATAAGTTATGTTAGTTAACTAACAAACGAAGTGTCAGAACTTTGTAGAACTCTTAGATAACAAACTGATTCAAAGAAAATATAATATCGTCATTATCAACTGTTAACTTCTTGACCATTCACCACAACTATTTCAAACCTTTCTTTAGTAGTCACTACATTAGGAATTTCAGCTTCTACCTTTGTTCAAATTTCATCGATCTGACCTATTAACGATACATTTGGTAAAATTTATTTGTCAGAAAGAGGATTTGCGGAGATCGCGGTAATTTTAATTGTTGAGTTCACGAGTCGACCTCAGATAGACCACTATTGAAAACCTGGAAACACTCGACGGTCGTTTCATCATAGTACGTAACTGCTCAGCAGTGCACACCCACGATCCTTTACGCAAAACTCAAACCCAGGACAATTGGTCTCTCGCGCGAACGCTTAACCTTTAGACCGCTTGAAGAAACGGCTGTCCAGTGCTTCCCGGTTCTCAATGGTGGTCTAGCTTAGATCGACTCATGAATTCAACAATTTATTTACTCAAAGAAACTAAAACCAGATTCCCTATCAACAACTTTTAATTACATTAGTTTAAATTAACAAAATTTTCCAAAATACAAGGTTATGTATCAGGTAAAATTGTTTAATCTTTCTATTGATTTTGTACGATATTAAAAGTATGTAATTAATACCGAATTGTATCAAATAACTACCAACTGAACATAGTAATACAGATGATGAAGTAACTGATTAATTAAGTGAATGATTGAGGTTAAATTATAACTACGTTTATCTGAACATCTCCAAAGTACAACAAAAGTTGATTACCAACCGCTATGTCGCCCTTTATTTTATTATCTGATTTTAATAAAATATGACATATACATTCATACAACATTATTTTAAAACAACACAATAATTTATTTATAAATAAGTCAAGTCTATACTACCTTTGGTAGAAATAAACCGAATGCACATATTGAATGTAATATGTCAAATTATAGAAATTTCTTTTATGATTATAGATTTGAACTTATGAACTTAATATAAGTATAAAATGAGAGAACTAATAAACGAACACCTAACTGATTATTATTTATTATCAGAATGTAAAAGTACAAATTTTATCGTAATCTATAAATGTAACTTCTTCTCTTCTTTATCAATTTGATTGTAAGTCTTTCCTTCAACAGTTTAACAGAATTCTAAGTTGATAGAAATATAGATAGTTAAAAAGTGAAAAAAAGGTTATAAAGACACTTCTTTCGTTGAAAGTTTTCATTATTTCTTTGTATGTTTTATCTTTAGTTATATCAGTACTCATCAAATAAAAATTTACTTGACCGAACGGTGGGGAGGATGGTAATGTTAACTACATAATTCTGTGAACTAGTAGGTTTGTCAGAGCATACGCTTTACATTTTCAAAAGTGTATAGTATACTATGTAATCGATTTTATCTATCACAATATAAAAAAAACTGAATTTTGTAACCTATGACAGAATAAATGAGTTACTGATCAGTCAGAAGGGGTTTTGTGGAGATTTCAGTATTTTCATAGTTGAAATCATGAGTCAATTGAACCTAGACCATCATAAAAACCTGAAAGCACTGGACGGCCCTGGTAGGGCCCTGGGTTCGAATCTCGCTCGCGAGGCGGGATCGTGGATGTGCACTGCTGAGGAGTCCAATAATAGGACGAAACGGCCGTCGAGCAGTGCTACCAGGTTTTCCGTGGTGGTCTAGCTTCAATTGACTCATGATTTCAACTATGAAAATTACTGATCAGTATTATTCAATCAAACAAATAGTTTTGGTAATTAGTTTCTTTTGACCTACAATTACTGAGATGGCGTTTTTCATTAGAAATTTTATCTCAATTCCGATTGATATCTTTTCATTTACAAAATAATGAACTAATCATTCGGTTTTTTGTTTTTCTCTATATATCTATTCAATACATGTATGTGTACATATGGTATACATAAATAATTTTCCTTATTAAATTGTTTACAGGTATTGTCACAAATGATTATGCTGATGAAATTATTTTAAATCCTAAAGAAATAGCACGTCATTATTTAAAATCATGGTTTATATTAGATTTTATCAGTTCAATTCCAATGGATTATTTATATTTAATATTCAATAAAAAAGATCATTATAATCAATTTTTCAGTGCAGGTAAGATTTTTTTTGTTTTACTAAAAGCGATTTTTAATGAATTTATGTCTTGTCAACACTACACATAATCAATGAATGTAATGATATCTTTAAAGCAAAAATGAAAGCTGAACCTCCCTGTTTCCAACAGCCAAACAATAACTATATTGTAAATAACCCCTTCAAATGATTCTAATGTTAATGTTTTAAACGATGTTAGGGTCAAAGTAATAGCAATTTCAAAAGTAGTTTTAGAGTATGTTGGAAACTAGCTATATTAATTTGATATATATGACTTTTCTTATCAGGAATCTACTGCTTTTTTGCGAATGATGAATCAATTTTCAGATATTTTAGTCCTAGAGAAGATTAACCACTGCCTAAATAATTCAATGGTTACATTTCAAACTGTAAAGCTAGATGACATATGTGCACATTCAGCATTTCCATCGACTACCTTCAGACACTTAACATATACCTTATTGGAGAGTATCTGGCTTTGAACATTATAATTGCTATGGTTAAATCAAGAGTATATGGCTCCACCTATGAAGAAGAATGAAACATTTTATTCTTACTTACATGAAATATTAAAGATTTTGTTGTTAAGATACATCCGAATATTTATTTTACGCTTATTTAAACATCATTTTTCTAGTTTAAGAAAATGATGTTTAAATTATGTAGATGGTTGATTGATATCGCAAGAAATTTAAGTTTAACGACGAACAAATTGTTCAAAAGATTCAATATGCTTGAATGAATTTTCATTTTTTTTTAGATGATTTCTGTCATTTGGAATAAATTTTTTTTAAATGAACTAGGATTCTGATATTATCAAACCAACAGACTAATTAATTAATGTGCATATCTTGAAAGAGGGAAAAATGAGTTTTTCAAATGTGTAGATGGTGTGCACAAATGTGATCTAAAGAAAAAGCCACCTCCTATAAAACAATGAATTGCTTTTAGTCATTTTTTTAACTTCTACTTTGTAACTTATTCCACTATAGCGTTTAGATAGCATTTAGTGAGAGTATAATTATCCAAATGTTTTCTATTTTATTATCTTGCCAAATTCTTTTTCTACTAACGAATGATATTGATATATACTAGTTTTAAAGTCATAAAATTACACTTTCACGGTTTTATGACTTTTAGTAGCCGTGTATACGATACCAGCCTATAACAGAACTTATGTGATAACCGATAAAATGAGATTACTCCAATGTGTTTTAACGATAGTACATAACGGACGATCAATGCATTTGATGTAAGGAATTCAAGAATGTTTTTTACGAGATAAAATCAGACAACAGATATATACTTAAAACCCTAACGGCTTTTTGTGCAATGTGAAAATTATGACTGAATGGTCATTGACTTGTCTAGACATCGTTTTTCACACTAACCCCAAAACTTTGAAAGGAAGGGATTCACAATGTTCTGTTCTATAAACATCACTTGAGCATTATTATATTTTATCATGATAGGACAAGTGTTGGATTTTTATTGAAATACTAACAGAATATTCCAACGTAGTCTTCGTAGATTGCAAACACAGATATTCGTAACTCGCAAAAAATTCAATCTAAGTAGTTAAAAAAAATTCATATGCCAAATCCACTATGTCAAGGAATCTATCAATGTGAGGAGTTTTAAAATTAAATATTCTGAAATCTGCTTGCTAAACTGTTTTATCAGTCTCTCGTTAATCGTTCATCTGTCTGTAGTCAAGCATATATCTAGCTAATTGGTGTAACCAAATACGAGACGTCCTACGGCCAGTCAACGCCCACAAACAAGATTCTCTTGTATGTTTCATGGAGTAGGTGCGCTTCGTAAAATCACAACATTCATCAATATGTATTTAAAAATATTTCAATTACATTCTCCCCTATTCAGCAGTGTAATATAGAGTTGGATTTGTGGAAAAGCATCTCTTCCTTCAATTCTGTAGATCACTTGCATCTAAGAACCTATCATTTTTAAAGATAAATTAATTGTTTGAAGTTTTTGCCAGTTAAGTATCATACATTGAACTTCTATTTTATAACTGTGTGGGCGTCACTTTTTTGATTAATAGTATTACTACAGTTTCAATTAAACTCTGTGACTAAAACCTTTTTTCCACACATTCTTGATTTTATCAAACAATAACACAATACACAATAACAATAACATAATCATTTAATTACATGTGTCACACATACCTACTGAAATAGATCGTGGGAACAAACATTTTAAACAATTACTTAATAAAACAAAAACAGAAAAATCTCATTGAATTGTAAATAAAAATATAAAAACAATCCGAATAAAAATATCTCAACAATTGTGAGAAGAAAAATAAGTTTCTCATAATGAACCTTCATGGAAAATAAGAAGAGAATTAAAAAGTAAAGTGTGAAAGTCTTACTATTTACTGGTGAAAAGCTTAAAGTTAGTAATCAAGAACGTTATCAGTTACGATTTATCATTTTCAATCTAACACATTTGAATTCAGTTGACTCATTATCACTGAATTATATTTCTAGCAATAAGAACATGTTGAAGCCTAGTAAGCCCTTCTGGAGAGGAATGCTACATCGAAGCACAGCACAACGACCGAGGCTCAATATCTGTTTTTGCATTGCCTACACAGAACCATTACATCATTCTTTCTTTCTTTTATTTTTTGAGCAGACTCATTCTTTCTTTCTTTTTGAACCAACAATAATTATGCAATGATTTTTTGTAGCTTTCGTAATCATTTGTGGATAAAGGTAGAGTGATTGATTAGGCCGATCTCCACCACCCGTGTTACCATTCACGTTAGTACATAGAAACAATCTCATGATCCAGGAGGCACAACGAGGACGTGTGAGCCGGGTGTTACCTCCTATCATTGAATTATACTAAAGCATTTAAGAAAGCACATAGTAATCCTACAATATTTGAAAAAACAAAAAGGATTACAATAGAGCTTTTTTTATAAAAAGAACTGGATAAGGAATATAGTTTTTTTAAATAAATAATAAATTTGGTGCAAATAATATCAAACAGTTTTTTAGGGCGTTCATAAAATATAACTACTGTTCTGGTAAGTTTATTACTGAAGTACAGTGGCTATCAAACTATATATTACTTAAATCTACGTATAAGGATGTGAAAACCTTTACATATCTGGGCAGCATCATTGATGAACACAGTGGATCTGATGCAGATATGAGGGCGAGGATCAGCAAAACAGAAGCAGTATATTTACAACTAAAGAACATCTGGAAGTCAAAACAATTGTCAACCAACACAAAGATCAGAATTTTCGATACAAATGTTTAGATAGTCCTACTGTATGGGGCGGAGACGTGGAGAACTACGAAAGCCATCATCCACGAGATACAGGTGTTTATTAACAGTTGTCTACGCAAGATACTTCGGACCCGTCGACCAGACACTATCAGCAACATTCTATTGTGGGAGACAACAAACCAGATTCCAGTGGAGGAAGAAATCAAGAAGAAGCGCTGGAAGTGGATAGGACACACATTGAGGAAAGCACTCAACTGCGCCACAAGGCAAGCCCTAAGATGGAGTCCTGAAGACCAAAGGAAAAGAAAAAGACCCAAGAACACATTACGCCGAAAAATGGAGACAGAAATGAGAAGAATGAACAAACATTGGATAGAAC
>NW_017386068.1:94920-95551 GCF_000237925.1 Schistosoma mansoni
AGGTCAAAATAAAGCTTGTAATAAAAGGAACATTAATATGAATAGTTAAGTTACTTAGCAATTATACAATAAACATTATACATATCACATTGGCCCATAAATAGTCCTCAGAGTTACCATTCATAATTCTCCACGGGATATAACAGAATTATACAAAACACATATACAATAGTTTTAAATTATTATTCCTATCATTTCAGTATTATGAGCATATGAAGTAAATTCATAAAATAAATTAACTCATCTACATTCGTTGTTCTTAATTTTATTCAACATAACTTGTTTGAAAGTTCAACTGTAAATCATATTGATAATTTGTACAATATGAACTAAAGGTTATAATAAAATATAAAAAAATTTAAACCATGATTTATTAAATATTAATCCATAATATAAACTATAAGGATAATATCACTTGGCATTAGATTGATATATATTTATAGTAATTTTTTTTGGCAAATGTGAACTTTATCATTCATCTGTAAAAAAAACAAAAAAAAGATTATCATTGTATTATCCTTTAAAAAGAAATATTTTATCACTATTAAAAAATCATTTATTTTTACGTGTTTTTTTTAATTTTTATAAAATAAATTCAATAATAATAATAATAAATTCAATAATTAAAATT
>NW_017386068.1:95751-97241 GCF_000237925.1 Schistosoma mansoni
TCCACTAATAGATCATGGAAGTTACCCGTACTTATGTCTTCGCTAGGATATAACAAACGATTTACATCATTGGGTTTTAAATGAAACTAAACATAAATCAAACTTATAAACACTATTAATAATAATCAGTAGAAAAAGAGTATGGTTTAGATTGACTTATATGTAAAAATAAATACCCCAGTTCCGAATCAAACAATTAATAGTAAAATTTAAAGAAAACATATCTAAATTTTCAAGGATCTTCTGAATGTATGATGATTTAATTATAAAATTTATCGTTCAAAGATTCTAATCTAACAGCTTTGTAGTTTATTTAACAAGAACATATGAATCATATGGTGTAATACTTTTTATATGCTTTATGATTATATCTTATATTTTTCAAGTACTACACTTCTGTTTCTAAATGTCTATTTTCTATTTCAATTAATTGTAACTTTAATCTGAAAACTGTAAAGTATTATATACATCCTATGGAACATTAAGTTAAATCATTTATAAATTCTATTTATCAACTGCTTACTCTTCATAAAGAATAGATATTTAACAATATACTGTAGTGTGAGTTACTTATATCCACATAAGTAGTATATGATGATGGTCAGACATAGAATGCATTTTGGCAGAAGATCGATAAGGAAAGAACAGGACCGAAACTCAATCAGTATGAAAATGCACGAACAATGAAATCAGAGAAGATGGACTGATATTTGCAGAAGGAACAGTCAAGATTAAAACAATTGATTAATAGTTTGCAAATTACCTATTTACTGTATAGTTATCAGATTTTAGTGAACTAGTCTGTAATTTGTACCTCCACTCATCTTCTTGTTCCTTACAGTACAAGTGTCCTTTCTTCTTTGTTATTTATTTTATATCAATATATTTGTAAGTAAAATAAATTCATTACTCTGAAGAAAACTTTATCAAATTATTTATTTAAATCCTAATTACTTACTCACTTACTTATGCCTGTTACCCCCAATGGAGCATTGGCCGCCGACCAGCATTCTCCAACCTACTCTGTCCTGGGCCCTTCTTTTCTAGTTCTTAGAAAAGATTAAATATTACATCAAAACTTCAACTGTGTAAATAAACAAGTTACAAATTTAAAATTAAATTTCTAACCACAATTTATTCTAATTTCAATTAAGAATATATAAATTAAAATTCAAAATATTTTTAATTAATTCAATTAACTAAAACAGTATGAATAAATTAACAGCTGATTTTTCATATATAATAAATTATTACTTATTTAAAATAAGTATTGTTTGTTTGTTTTTGTTTTTTTCCTTTTATAAAATCATAGGGCGTACTTTAAGAATTTTACGTTTGGCTAAATTATTAAGTATGCTACGTTTATTAAGACTTACTCGTTTAGTACGATATGTCAGTCAATGGGAAGAAGTAAGTAATTTAATTTCTAATTTATCTGTTATTGTAATTAGCGCATTTTTCTTTTTAACATTGAAAGAGTTTAAATGATT
>NW_017386068.1:97441-119475 GCF_000237925.1 Schistosoma mansoni
AATGTGAACTTTATCATTCATCTGTAAAAAAAACAAAAAAAAGATTATCATTGTATTATCCTTTAAAAAGAAATATTTTATCACTATTAAAAAATCATTTATTTTTACGTGTTTTTTTTAATTTTTATAAAATAAATTCAATAATAATAATAATAAATTCAATAATTAAAATTTATTTAAAATACAATAAAAGTTTAGATAGTAGTATCATAGTGACCTTAATCTATATATTAATCTATAAGATTTATATTATTTAATTAGTTACTATTCAATTAATTTTTTTTGTATTTTTATTGGGAAGGTGTATTCTCAAATATTACTTATTTATTGAATAAAGCATTCTAATTGAATGAAAATAATGATAAAACAAATGAGTATTGAATTATATATATTTTTAAATAAAAATTAAAAATTATTGAAGTGAATAATATAAATTATGATAATAGGTAATTTTATATTATACATTCGTAATATAACGGTGTTATGAATTTTAAAAAAAGAACGAGGCCGTATGCCAATTTATTGTGGTCTTATGTCCGGCTTTTTATCACGTGAATTATCCACCAATCGGAATATGACTTTCTCCAATCTTAACACTGTGCTAAATCAATGACGTTCGACAGGTATGAGCAGTCCAGCGTCCTTTTTGGTCTCTTGTCCGCCTAGCCCTTCCAATTGAGTCTAGAACACCAATTACAGCTTTTTTTATTCGAATCATTTATTTCAAGCATATTCTGTTTATATACCAGACCGCATCACACCATAAAATAGAAAATAATATTTGTACAAGATCAAGTCAAATGTGATTGTGAACATGGGATACAGTAATCAATAAACTGAACATAATTTTGGGACAGTTAATCGTATAATAATAATAATAATCCATAGGTCAAAATGAAGCTTATAATAAGATGAATATACATAAATTAAATCAAATCACTCAATAGTTAAACAATAAAAATATATATAGAATAATCATCCACTAATAGATCATGGAAGTTACCCGTACTTATGTCTTCGCTAGGATATAACAAACGATTTACATCATTGGGTTTTAAATGAAACTAAACATAAATCAAACTTATAAACACTATTAATAATAATCAGTAGAAAAAGAGTATGGTTTAGATTGACTTATATGTAAAAATAAATACCCCAGTTCCGAATCAAACAATTAATAGTAAAATTTAAAGAAAACATATCTAAATTTTCAAGGATCTTCTGAATGTATGATGATTTAATTATAAAATTTATCGTTCAAAGATTCTAATCTAACAGCTTTGTAGTTTATTTAACAAGAACATATGAATCATATGGTGTAATACTTTTTATATGCTTTATGATTATATCTTATATTTTTCAAGTACTACACTTCTGTTTCTAAATGTCTATTTTCTATTTCAATTAATTGTAACTTTAATCTGAAAACTGTAAAGTATTATATACATCCTATGGAACATTAAGTTAAATCATTTATAAATTCTATTTATCAACTGCTTACTCTTCATAAAGAATAGATATTTAACAATATACTGTAGTGTGAGTTACTTATATCCACATAAGTAGTATATGATGATGGTCAGACATAGAATGCATTTTGGCAGAAGATCGATAAGGAAAGAACAGGACCGAAACTCAATCAGTATGAAAATGCACGAACAATGAAATCAGAGAAGATGGACTGATATTTGCAGAAGGAACAGTCAAGATTAAAACAATTGATTAATAGTTTGCAAATTACCTATTTACTGTATAGTTATCAGATTTTAGTGAACTAGTCTGTAATTTGTACCTCCACTCATCTTCTTGTTCCTTACAGTACAAGTGTCCTTTCTTCTTTGTTATTTATTTTATATCAATATATTTGTAAGTAAAATAAATTCATTACTCTGAAGAAAACTTTATCAAATTATTTATTTAAATCCTAATTACTTACTCACTTACTTATGCCTGTTACCCCCAATGGAGCATTGGCCGCCGACCAGCATTCTCCAACCTACTCTGTCCTGGGCCCTTCTTTTCTAGTTCTTAGAAAAGATTAAATATTACATCAAAACTTCAACTGTGTAAATAAACAAGTTACAAATTTAAAATTAAATTTCTAACCACAATTTATTCTAATTTCAATTAGGAATATATAAATTAAAATTCAAAATATTTTTAATTAATTCAATTAACTAAAACAGTATGAATAAATTAACAGCTGATTTTTCATATATAATAAATTATTACTTATTTAAAATAAGTATTGTTTGTTTGTTTTTGTTTTTTTCCTTTTATAAAATCATAGGGCGTACTTTAAGAATTTTACGTTTGGCTAAATTATTAAGTATGCTACGTTTATTAAGACTTACTCGTTTAGTACGATATGTCAGTCAATGGGAAGAAGTAAGTAATTTAATTTCTAATTTATCTGTTATTGTAATTAGCGCATTTTTCTTTTTAACATTGAAAGAGTTTAAATGATTGAAAGAAGCTTATTATATTACATAATCAATTGGATAGATATGTGTGTTCATTTAATTCAACCACGTTTTATATTCTGTATTCATATATATCTAGTGAATAATTAGGTTTAATATGTAATTGTTAACTTTTAGTTAAGATTCAATTGGTCATCATTAATAATATAAAGATTTGATGTTAGAAGAAAGTGCAATGAACCGTTTATGTATATTATTTTTTGGCATTAGTTGTCTAGTTATAAAACTTTATATATATAAGAACTTTCGTCTAAATTAGAGCGAATAGTTTCACGGTGTTTGGGCGCCGAGTTGATGTAAGACATTAAATAAGAATAATATATTTGTAAAACCTCAGCGAATGAATTTGAAGTAAGTCCAACGTTTCGCCTGGCAATCTGGTTCAAGCTTTTTCAAGGAGATATATATATATATCCGAATGAAAGATGTTTACAGACTAATAAACGTTTTCTGTTACATTCGGAAAAATATAAATTACAAAGACTTAGTAATATTGTATAAACTTCTGAAATTAGATTTCATAACAATTTATACAATAAAAATGTTCAGTAGTCACAATAATAGCTTAGTAGTTTATTTTAAGAACATTAGTAGTTTAAGCAAATAACTTCAATATTTTGATTTGACGGTTTTACTGTGATCATAAATTCGATTAATGTCAAAATCTCGATTACAAGAGATTCTATGAATGATCAATCGTGTTTAAGCTTTTAAAACGATTTGCATACAAACAATTTAAAAGTATAACTGTATAAACGGATTAAAAACTTTATTATATCTAACATGCAACATATGATGAGCGAGTAAACTGTTTTTACTGCAAAGTGTTTGATATTGTATTTCATGTTTTCGTGAATTAAATTTTAGAACTAACCTGTTGCAACATGAGACAAATTAAGAATTTCCCTTGAAGCTACATTACTTTGGAAGAAATTAGGTTCATTTGTGTAGAATAATCCAAAATACGTCAGCATAGGGGTGTGTAGATAACGTTGAATGTTACTGGTATGACAAACCGACGTAAGTTAGACTACTTTTGAAGCAGCTGCCCAGTGCTTTCAGGCTTTGGATGATTTTCTAGCTTAGGTTGGTTCGTAATTTTAATAGCATTCAACAATTTCCATAATTTCTGTACTGTGAATCATCGTGTAATCACTAGTCATTAACTTAGAGAGGAAATTTACGAAGTCCTAAGGAAAATCTGGGACTAGTAGATTACAGCCATGTTGGGTGTAGGAGAGTTACACAACAAAAAGACATAGTTGTTCACTATCGTCAACCGATCAAAGTTAGGGTTTTGTGGTCTTGGATACCGTCTCAATGCTTCAAAGGACAAGCGCTCGTGCGCGAGACAAAGTACCTTATTTCTAGCCCCATTGGGGAAGTCACGAATGATCAGTAATGTGGAGTCCCATTCCAGGACAAAACATCTGTCTGTTGTTTTCAAGTATTCGTCTGCGACCTAATTTAAGTTATTTCATGATCTCAGTAGCACAATACATCATACGAAGATTGAAGTGCATTGTAGAACCATAAATATAAGATTTTGATAAATTTGCATCTTAGTAGCACAGGCAATCACGAAATTAATCACCTTCCAACACATTATAATTTTTTTCGGCTTAAAACAATCAGCTAGAATCTGTAAACTTGTGCTTTGTTAAAAGCTGAAACTGGTCACCAAGATGTATCTAGACTAACAATGATTTTGTGAAACAAACATGTTAGTTATGAAAACATTTTTTCAATCGTACTAACTTCATTTGATTATTATTAATTACATTTAAAAATGTCAGCTGTTGTATACTTTATAACTGTTCAATCGAGTTCAATATTGAAATACGAAATTCTAATCATACCCCCGGCTCACTGAAATAAACTTTTCATTAGAAATATAAAGTACTGAGAGAAAAATAATATTCTGCAGTGGATTTCAATAGATCAAACTATCATCTTCATTTCATTGAAATCACCATCGATCAGTGTTAGACTATCATTAAAAATCTGGAAGCACTGGACGGCTGTTTTGTCCTAGTAGGAAACTTACACATAATTTTGGGATAATCATTACTGTTATTTTAAAATTGTTAGGATGGGGATTTGTATCATCATTTTGAAAAATTCAGTAATGCTATCATTACTATCAGTTTAGTTATGAATTCAAATAAAACGAAAGGAATTTGCTAGAAACTTGTGTTTATATAAAGATTTTCTTTCAGAACTAGGGAACATCGTTTTCTTAAACATCTCATAATTATGCAGTTAAATAATACTTTATGACTTACCAATATAATTACATAGAAAACAAAACAATGTAATATATGAAAGATTATTAAATACTTTTAGTAAATGAAATTCCATCAAAACCATACACCTAAACAACAAATCTTCCCCACCATATCACTAACATATACAAAAACCTATTGAAGTATCATGTAAAAAACTAAAGGAATTAGGTGAAATAGAGATTATAACAGATTAAATAAACGTCATGGTATAAAATATTAAATGAAACTGTTTATTATTTAAAATAAAATCTAATATAAACAGCTTAAACAAGAAAGTATTCTACAAAGTTAATTATATTTTATAGTTAGAAAATGTTTAATTTACTTAATTTTGTAAAGAATTATACAACTATTTCAGTTATGAAAGTCAATTGAACCTCATGGAATGTTTTTTTTTCAATCCAATTTAATGTAGAATACGTTTCAAGTATTTGTAAATATAAGCAAAGATGGATAGCGTCTAAAAGTGGAATCCAGAATGCGCGTTTCGTCCTATTTGGGACTCGTCAGCTGGATGTACCTGCATCTCAAAGTTCTTGTTCACTCTGGAACTCGAAGCCAGTACCTTTCGCTTCAAACGCCATTGCGTTATCCACTCAGCGACTGAGTCCTGATGGGCACTAGTTTGTGCAATGGGGTGAAGTTTAAATTCATACTGTGCTTATTGCCTCAATTTAGCCTTAATTCACAAGCATTATAAGCAAAAATGGACTCAGTAGCTGAGTAGATAACGCGATGACGTTTGAAGCGAAAGGTACTGGTTTCGATTCCTAGAGTGAACATCAACTCTGAGATGCAGGCACACCCAGATGACGAGTTCCAAATAGGACGAAACGCGCGTCCCAGATTCCACTGCTAACCACCATCCATCCTTGCTTACAGTGCTTGTGAATTAAGGCTATATTGAAGCAATAAGCAGAGTATGTACATATGAGACTGACCAGTTGCAGTCCTAAACATCAATGAAAGATTCAAACAATCAATACTAAGTGTATTTGTAAATATATTTTATATCTATAGTTTTCAAAATATATTAGAAATTACATTTATCAATGGAATGCATGTTCTAATATATAGTAATATGAAAATATATTAAGTAGTCACATGAAATTTATAACAAACTACTAAACTAATTTTAAAGATTCTTAAAAAGAGAGATCTATTCATACAAGTAGTCTAATATGTAGTAGTAAAATTTGATTATTTTAGAATTTTGAGGAACAAAAATAGATAAAGAAATTTTTTGGTTGAAGTTAGACATTAACACCGTTGGATGCCAGCTCAGTGGTCTATCGGTTAAGGGCTCTGGTTCGAGACTGGTAGGTCCTGGGTTCGAATCTCGAGAGAGTGGTTTCGTGGATGCGCACTGCTGAGGAGTCCCATAATAGGACGAAACGGCCGTCCAGTGCTTCCAGGTTTTCGATGGTGGTCTAGCTTCAATTGAACCATGATTTCAACTATGAAAGAAGAAATTTTTGTCTAGATTATATAAATTAATATATATATATTTTTATTTTAGTTTTTAAATATTGCAAGCAAATTTATGGGAATATTCAATTTAGTTTTATTAATGTTATTACTTGGACATTGGAATGCATGTTTACAATATTTAATACCTATGCTGATGGATTTCCCTCCAGATTCATGGGTAAAACGTTGTAAATTAGAAGTGAGTAGTTCAAATTTTGGTATTTGTTAACTGAAGTGAATATATATTTAACACAAAATAGTATATAAATATTGTGATTTTTTGGTAAGTGAAGTATAAAATGCTTTTTTAGAACTTTTCAAAGAGTTACTTTTTTACTCACTTCAAATATGTTTTTTCCTAACCGACATTATTTAGACTGTTTTCTAATTTTTCAGTACTTTTAATAGATCCTCTTGAATCATAATATAAAATATTATCAAGAGATTTGATGAAAGAAGTGTGAATATCACTTCTCGGCATCAGTATAGTACTTATATGAAAAAAATTCTTAATTTGTTAATGGAAGGCTGGAAATCATTGTCGGCAAATATCTAACTATTCATATAAGTATGGACAACCGGATAGATTGCTTTATAAAACTCTCATAAAATCAATAAGATTAAAGCATTGTTATAGAGTCTTATACTTGACTGACCCACTTAACTTTATAATTCAATAATTAGTTTAAATTTCAGGTTGATGTCCAAACATGTTTTAAACCTGATTGTTTGTCAACTACATAGCCATAACTTAAAACAACTTTTTTCAGATTTATTTAACGAATTCTATTCACTTATTATTTCTGCAATGTAACGTAATAGATGATAAATTGGAAATCGTATCACTCATATAAATGAACTGTTCAGAATACTGTCATTCAATAAACTTTGATAAACTTAAGAAATTTTGAAAAGTAAGCTGATTGCTTAGATAATCTTCTTAGTTCAAATAAATCTCAGAATACTTTGTGATTTATTCTATGGTTATAACATCTGACTTCATTGTTTGAAAACTGTCTGAGAAACTGAATGATCGAATCGTGTGCATGTATATTTTCTACTATGTTCATTATACTAATTTGCTAGATCTTTAGAAAATAGTATTCCAACAGTCATTGATGTGAAATAGTCATATTTCTAGATCAACATTGAAAAACTGTGGTGCATACTGGAAACATAATTAACGTTCATAATTCCACAGACTACTCTCTGTAGACAAATACAGACTTATGTTTGTTCCCAGGTTACTAATACATACTTTAAATGCCTTCTAAACACTAATCTTTCCAAAGGAAATGTTAATGAACATTAAATGGTTTTCTAAGAGATTTGATTGATTCACATAAATGATAAGCATTTCAGCTCAACATTTCTTTAGAAACGAGGATAATTCATCGTTTGACGAACGTTATATTTATGCTCCGTTTAACAACATATTGAAATAAAGACTGATCTAGTAAAATATAGAGAATACTTATTATTATCTGATGAATATGGGAAGGATCGAGATCTGCGAAAGGACTATGAGTTTACTGAAGGTCACTCGTAGAGACACAACATGAAGGACGAGTTTTCCTTTTTCAGTCTTAGACTACGAATCATGTAATCAAGCATAATTAGATCGACAAGGCACTTAATACCAATGACCTGTTGAAGTATGAAACTTCTCTTACACATATCTTCAATGTCAAGAGTCGAAAACGCCTCCTATCCGAAACAAATTACATTTGTTCAAGAATAAATACATTTTTCAAGACAGTTTCTCAATGCTTCATATTGATTAAGTTTGTTTAGTTAACTCATACGATACCAAATGAATTGAATATTCATAGATTTTAAATTTAAGTGCATTTATGTTTATAAGCACTAAGATGGATAGAAATTCTGAATCTTTTCATTTAGTCATTTATTCTCTTAGTTATTTAGGGAAATTTCTACTAATAAAATAACGAAATGAAATTATTGACGCTTTAAATGCACAAAATGATCAGTGTTTGTTTAGGTAAGTATCATAACACCATACATAACATGAGAACTGCTTCAAATCATTCAAGTTAATATACCAAGCTACTGTTAGTTTAAGTTTAATCAGACTGGTAATTTTGAAATACTAAACATTGTGTTCATACGTGAAATTTTATTATTTCTTAACAACATGTTCCTCTTTTCAATCCAAAAAGAGTGGATTAAGTACATATATTCATCAGGTATACTTAACATCCACTGAAAATCAAATGTAGCTAATGCTCGTGTCATAACTACAGGTTCTGTTATCATAAACTCATCAAAATATTTTCAGATAAGTAGTTCTTCCAATAAAACAATTTTTCGTCACCATAAAATAAAAATGTATGAGGAATATCTCAGTCTAACAAACTCTGAGTGTTTGAAAGTTATCTAATCTTCATCATTAGTCGGACATGACGGAAGTCAGCTATAGGGGCTATAGAAATCTATATACTATTATAATTCAGACATTAACAGTGTTTACAATTACGTAAGTTCATGTATGCATCACTGTACTATTGATGTACAAGAATATAATACATGTATAACCAATTACAGTTTTTAGAATCAAAAACTTATCTGTTTTGTAGTAATACAAATGGAGTATTATTATCTTATCGTTCTTTCGTTCTGTGTTTTACAACAAAGTCGGGACTTCCAAATCATTTAGGGTTACCTTACTAATAAGCCATCGGTAGACAAATGATAATACTATACATTTGAAAGTCTACTAGTGATGTTCACATTCGCGTACACTTATACAATATGTACAGAAAACTGGAAATCGACACTAATAGAAAAACATTCATTAAAGACTGATCTAAATATCAGAATTGTTAGAAAAATAAATCTGTTAGAGTTTTGGAATAAAGTAGCTAATACATGTGTAATACGAATAAAATTTTGGTAAAAAGCTCCAAAGAAGAAAGGTAATAGTTTACAATAATCAGTGATCATGTACCTAGCAATTATTTGCTTTTAATCGATAGTCGATGCCTACTGAAATTTTTGGGTTGAATATTTAAGTTGAAAGGTATGCAATAAATCATGAAAGTTATAACATTTGTCAAACAATATTAGGCGTGGACTTTTATCACTCCCACAATCACATGATATATGAACACTACAATAAATATAAATAGAGTCAGGCTACTTTTGGAAATTTAAATCCCATAAAACACACGGAGTATTACATAAGAAACTTATAAACCTCTAATTCAATTGATCTCACACTGTTATGCAGTTTTACTGATTTCACAGACAAATCAGACAGTAAGATTTTTCTTCATGCTATGTGTTCTGAAGATTTCCAAGCCACATTTTTTATGTACGACTAAATACAATTAAAAAATTGCAAATTTTCTAAGCTGTTTACAAAATGGGTTCCAATAAACGTATTACAGAGACAACATTGTAATGAACGAGAACACAAGTGGTAACAACTGAGTGTATTTTAATATATTATAAGATATCTTAGTAAAATCTGAGAACCATACAGTAAATACTTCGTTTGCGAAATATCGCGAGTGCGGGATCGTGGGTGCGCACTGCTGAGGAGTCCCATAATAGGACGAAACGGCCGTCCAGTGCTTCCAGGTTTTCGATGGTGGTCTAGCTTCAATTGACTCATGATTTCAACTTTGAAATATGCGAAATATCCATTGAGTGTCTCAAACTTTTTTGTTTCTTCGTTTCTATGCCAATCACTCTCTGTTACCGTTCTCTTCTATTTGATTTTCTCAACCTTCTAACGCCAGGCAAGCCACTTTCGATTGGTGATAAATACTACTTATATCTATCGACACTAGTAGCACACACTTCAGTATCACCTTGGATCAGATCACTTTAGATTTAAATAATCTGTTTTAGCGGATAGTCGGAAATTATGGTAAAATAATTGACAAAACGCATAGTATCTTGACAATATAATACTATCAACACTTGATGAAGGCTATTATAGAGTTATCAACTACAGAAAAAATTAAAATTTTGAATTGTGCCACTCCACTACTGTTTCGTCTAAACGAGTTTAAAATTATGAAACCTTACAGTATTCATTTTATAAATAAACATTTAGTTATCTTCAGGTGCCCACTGAGATATCATAGATTGTTCCTCAGATGTTTACACAAATTTATCTTGAGAAACTGTTTTTAATAACCTTGTTACTCTCATGATTTATTTAAAATAAAAATGTAACCTATTTTTTAATTCTATTGTTTTCTAACTAGAATGCAGATTGGTTCCAACAGTACACATGGGCATTGTTCAAAGCTATGTCGCATATGCTTTCCATTGGTTATGGTCGTTTTCCACCTACAAGTATTGGTGAAGCATGGATTACAATTGTTAGTATGATGAGTGGTGCAACTTGTTATGCATTATTTGTCGGTCATGCTGCAGCGTTAATTCAGTCATTCGATACGTCTAAAAGGCTTTATAGGGAAAAGGTGTGTTACGTTTGTTTATTGTTGTATAAACAATTAAATTTTTACTGAGCGATGAGGATAAATAAATAAAGAATTCTGTGAACGGAAGGATAATGTACATTAAATTACTTTAGTAATTTCGAACTTCCCATAAAGTGGTCTTAATACTCTGAGATCAGTTGAAAACCGAGATTGTTCCGCTTTTGATAAGGTGTTGGCAAACTACGAATCCAGAACAAATAATGCTATTCATTGATTCAGTAAGATTTTTCTTCAACCATCCTATAACACAATCACCAATCGTCTAAGATAAACCTCTTTAAAACGAACTCGATAATCATAGTTGCATTTCACCTATTTTAGATCATATTCACATGATTTGTTTCACTGCATTTATTATAAATCGATACCTAACAGCTCATTTTTCCACTCCTCTCTGAAATGACCTTCTAAATTTACAGATGACATATTTGAGCATATTTTAGGTATAATCAATACAATAGTTCACTATTGAAACAAATGTTCTTATCAAATTCAATCACAATATAATTATGTATGCTTCATTTTCGTCACTTTAATACGGTAGTTATGAATTTATAATTGTAGAGCATCATAGTGAAGTTCGTGAACTCATAGTTCACTCAAATAATCCTTCTTTTCAAAACATACTAATGTCTATAAACTGATATATATATATATATAAGTTGTCGAAAAGAAACAATTAATAGTATCCAAAACGTTTCAGGTAAGTTTTCTAAAATCCATATTCTAATAACAATATGTACTATTTTTGGCTACACTCCAATTTGATGCCTGATATAACAACCGGTATTAAGATACTGACTTCTGTAATTTGTCAGTATGAAATTATGAAAATTGAATAAAATCTTATGGTCATGTTAAAGTAAGTTAATTACGATCCTGTCTTAATAAATTTCACGTAGGAGGATCGTTGACTTATAAAATCTCTAAAAAGATTATTATTCTTACAACCGCCTTACAGAAAAATAATTGGATAGATTGTGGATCTGAATGAACAGGATAGAAATATCTAGTTACTTCATTATCAAACTGTAATTTTTGTTATACTTTAGTGTAATTTAAAATTGTCAAGGTCAATAAAAAATACGCAGATCGAATGAGATGAAGGGAATTTGTGGAATTTATTGTAACTATACGAGAGAGAGATGGAGAGATAAAACTTTAAAAACAATCAACAAATAAATCATTTAATTAATTTACATTGAAAAATATCGTTAATTTTCATGATTTCAACGCTCCAATGCGAAAAAAAAACAGATTTGTGGTAATGAATACAAATGACCACGTTGTTTTTCTTGTAATTAGCTTGTTTAACAATGATAAATATTATTTTAATAGTTGAATTCATGAGTCAATCTAAGTTAGATCACTATTTAAAACCTAGAAACACTGGACCGCCGTTTTATTCTAGTATGTGACTCCTCAGGATTGCGTATCCACGATCCTAGAACCTACGGTCTCTCTCACGAACGCTTAACTTCTAGACCACTGAGTTGGCTGGCATCTAACGGTGTTAATGTCTAACTCCAATAGATCCATGGTCTTGCGCAATCCATCATTACAAATATACTAATAATGACAGTTTCATAATAACTAAATACGAAATATGTAAGATGATATAACTTTTAAAAATTGTAAATAACAGTGTTGTTTTGCATAATCGAAATTCCTGTATAGAGTAAATTAATTTAGTAAATTGATCACAAAATGATAAAATTAACAGCAGAAATAATTTAAAGCGACCAGACATTTGCTGTGAACATGATAAAAGTGAAATGATCTTTCTTTCTGAGTTAAGATGATGCATTATGAAAGTATTAAGAAGTGATGAGCTACTACAACTTTTATGTAAACAGATTTCTTGTAAGAAAATTTAGATTTACCACCACACGACTGATTCGGTTGTCAGCGAGACTTTCGTATAGCTATATATTCTATACTCAACTATTTGACCTTATAATACGGGATCACAAGTTAGAACTCAGCCGGAAATTTTAATAATATTTCGTAAAAACATTAGACATCATAAAAAAATCGAGCTGATCAAGAGAACCTGCAGTTTATGGGAAGTTGAAAATGTTTTCCCCGAGATTGGTAATTTAATTATGAAGTTATTGTTCTGTTCCTAGACAACGTCATCAAGATGTACTTCAGATAGAAGTAAGCAACTGAAATTTCATCATGAGTCACTGAAAGCTTGTTTTGTCAAATGTAATTCAATCGGTTATTGTTCTTTCATCCTTTTTACACATGAATTTTGATTGACTTGCCCATTGAATTAGTTGTTGGCTTAGTTCCTTCTGGTTTTTCTAATTCGTGCATTAAAGCATGTACACAACTGTGGAGACATGTTTGATAAAGGAACTGTCAAATCCTAAAAAGGGATAACTTGAAGAGGATCAAAGTTTTTATAAACTACCTAATCAGGCCAGTCACAATAAATGTACTCTAAATAACTCCAAAATTAAAATTTATCTAATGTGAATCGAAATGTATCAAATAGGAAAATAGGTCAGGAGATCCAGGAAGAAGTTCAATGATCATATAGCAGCCAAATAATACCAGATGTCTAAAAGACATTGTAGGATATTTTCTTGATTTACTTGCTTAGTAAAATCCAATTACAAACAACAATATAAAAATAATGTACGCAATGAATCAGTCATTGACTGAGTTATTGCTTACATTTTTTACACGAATTTATTCTTATTACTTAACAAACTAAACGTTTTGAACGTTAGTATTATGATTGATGGATGCTAATATAGGAAATTTAGATGCACCGCCACCTCTATGACTAGCACAGACTACACAACTAATAAGAGCATTATGAAGCTAGAGATTTGAATGGTCAACTACCAGCTAGTAGACTCCGGGTTCAAATCCAATTCACGGTTATATTATTGTGGAGTAGTGTTTTAATCACGTGTTTTGAACAGTGTTATGTACAGTAGTATCAAACATTAAACACTGCTGATATTTTAGAACCTAACTTAAAATAGCGTAAGTACCTCAGTCAACTACTATTTTTAATTTTTGAGACTAACACTAGAAAAAACACATATGTGAATCATTTGAAAGATATATTGTGTTGTTTTCAAGGTATCTCGTATAACGTATGCTACCTAAAGATAAATGCTTTAAAGGAGATCATATGAACTATTTTAGAAAACAAACTAACATTCTTTAAACATATGTTCTTCAATATGTGTTAACCAAATTAAAACTAAAAAATTTCTGATAACAAGTATCAAATCATATATCTTTTTCTCTTCAAAAGCTTAAACAAACAGTTTATTCCCATAGTGTTAATGGTTCACAAATATTTTGTCTACCATTAAATTTAAAATACATATTGTACCTTTCGACAAAGAAAACGTTTCATCTTGTTTATTATGATAATGATTTCTCATCGAATAATATTACTTAAAATCCATTTTTACAGTAAAAATATGTTCTATTTTAATACTGATATCGTTAACAGTAATCACATTTTAATGAAACTGGTTAGTTACTAAGTACTAGCTGAAATTTGTTCTTTTCTCATTATATAAATCGGAGAGGTGAGGAGATTCTGATGAAGAACTCAAATCAAAAACAGATTTAAGAAACATTCACTTTAATACCCAAATTTATTCAATGATATCATCAAGTTATAAATGCATGTGACGGTTTATGAGTATAAGTTTAATCAAATCTACATCATAGTCTATACACATAAAGAACCATGTTAATTTTGAATTTGAGATTTTCACTATCATTAGGTTTTGGAATCGCGAATAGGGGGATAGGTATAGCCAGCCTCCCATCATATGGAAACATTGAAATTCCAGAAGCCAACTAAGTTGTGGTTTACTTAATCTTTTCTAACAGCTCGCGTTTTTTAGTTACAAACTAGCTGCTTGCATGCAATCTTCGAGTCGTAGGCTAACAACCACTAATAATGATGTCGTGAACGTCGTGATAATTGCTGGAGTCTGTACAATGTATAATAGTTTTTATTTCCTGACTAATGATTATCCCTAGATCACTGTGTGTTCAGTCAGGAGGTAACTGCGTTAATCATTATGTATTTATTTTTACCTTGATTGGCTATGCACATCATAACGTGATGGAATACATTATCTGACAAATGACGAACTCTTTTATCTAGTTATTCAGATTTTTCTGATTCTCTGAACTTTTTAAATCTTCATTATGTCGGATTGTAAATGAAACTAAATTCTACACTTTCTCTGTCATTCTGTTCTACCACTTTTACTAATGTAAAAAACACTGAATTAAGATCTTAAAGGTTCGTTACATGAAATGATCTCAAAATATTGTCAATGGAACCGACAATTTTTATTGTATTGATTCCATTTATCAAGTATGACTTAGACAAAAATTATTATATTCAATTAGTAAAGTTGTGATATTAGAGATTTATAGGCCGATTACAATAGATTTCTACATATGTATTCATAAAACATCAGTAGTGCAATTTATATTCACTGGTTCGGTTTTAATTTACTAGTTGAACACATTCAATAATGTTGGTATGATATCAATCGGTTTGGATTAGCTTCCCATGATTTATATTCCCATTTTTATTGCTTTTGTTAATCACTCCACTTAATCTAACAATAAAACGTTTCTCTTTCTAAACTACCAAACTTGACAAAGGATTAGATCTATCTTATAATAAACTAAACTTCAGATCCAGTACAATTAATAATAATAATAATAATCATATAAAACATGATATTCTTATGAGATTTCGCTTATAAACAAAATTCTGTTCTAAAAAAGGAACGTAACAAAAATTTTTTTTTTTAAAAAAATGTTCAATCGAAATCTAAAAAGGAATCTGTTAATAAATCTACATTTTTATTTACTTCCAATAATTTTCCGACACTCAAATTACATTCAAAAAGTAATTCATATAAACAATATTTTATATGACATTTTGACAACTTTTGAAAAAAAAAATACAAAAAAAAATATTTATAAAATAAATTTTCTACATGATTAAAAGTTCTTTATTAATTTGTTAATTCATTTAAAGTAATTACTTTTTTCTTAAAAAAAAAAGAGAGAAAAATAAGGACACTTTAAATACCAAATTATTTTCCCTTTTTTTATCATCATGCTGCGATACAGTTGAAAATGTTTAATGACTAGTATAGAATAAAACTATATATATTTATAACAATTAGTTCCTTTGATAAATTTCGATAATGCAATGAGAAGACGAAGTTTATCAGAATTATGTGATATATTAGCGTAATACATTTTGAACAATCTGATCACACATATACTTGTTAAGACATTTTTATATGAAAATTAAAAGGTCAACTACACAGGTTAAGGTAAGCCGTAACAAAGAAAGAAAATAAATAAAGTACACACAAAACAATCGGATAATAAATCAGCATTACCAGGGTAGGTTAAGGGTAAGAACAAATTGTTTTTGAACACATAAAGGGGGTTTTAATTTCTGTATAGCCAAGGCTTCAATAAACCTTAGTTTGCGTCCTTGAAGGCTTTTGTACAACACTACAAATGCTGACTTGATATCAACCTTATGACCAGTTTCAACCAAATGTTTCGCAATGGAGGAAGATGTTTGTCTATCCTTTGATCTTATTTGACCATTGGAATTCATTTGGTTCTGCAGCCATTTGGGTATGTGTTCCGCCATTATTAATTGCAGATCACGATTGCTCCTCCCTATATACGTGTTCCCGCACATACATGTCAATTGACATACACCATGGGATGTGAAACAATCGCTTATGTGCTGTTTAGGTGTTTGGTGAAACATCGACCTTGTCTTTTCAATGATGACAAGTTGAGCTGCATAAAATGTCCTATCTCCGTTTCAACATCAGATTATTTGAGTCACTTCTAAATGGTAACGTAATGTAAACTCACTTTTTGAGTGCCAGAAGCGTCATAGGTCTAATCGTATTGCAACCCTTCCAGCGCTTTATGAACTTTAACGAATAACCATTATTCATTAACGTATCAGTTAAGAGCTTCGTTTCTACTTCAATAGTATCTCTAGTACAAATACGATTGATTCTATTGAATAAGTCCTTAATTAAACCACATTTGTAATGAATTGGGCAGTGACTATGTAAATTAAGATATTGCCCCGTCCATGTCGGCTTTTTATATATAGAACGTTGAATGGAACCATCTTCTCTCTTACTGATCAGTATATCTAGAAAAAAGAAGTTGATTGTTCTTCTCGTATTCGCAAGTAAGAGAAATATGCTTTTGACTTGTATTGAGTTCCTTTAACAAGCGGTTCACGTCTTCACAATTATCCCCTATAATTATGATGTCATCAGCTTACCTTAACCTGTCTAGTTAACCTTTTAATTTTCATATAAAAGTGTCTTAACAAGTATATGTGTGATCAGATTGTTCGAAATGTATTGCGCTAATATATTATATAGTTCTGATAATCTTCGTCTTCTTATTACATTATCGAAATCTGTTGTTCACCAATATTTTGTTAATCTTTTGTTTGTTTGTTTTTTTTATTATGAAAAGCGTCATAAATGATTGATTTACTACTATAGGGATTAGTTAAAGTTAGCACTATATAGAAGTGTTAATTGTAATTAAGACTAAAAAGGTTTATTTTGATAGAAATCAATTATTTATTAGAAAATTTTCTGATTGTTTAACGTTCATCTTCCTTTTTTTTTGATTACTTATTTAGTTTAAACAAGTTGAAGAATATATGGCTTATCGTAAACTTCCAAGAGCATTACGTCAAAGAATAGCAAATTATTATGAACATCGATATCAAGGAAAGATGTTTGATGAGGCACAAATATTGAATGAGTTTTCTGAATGTCTTAGAGAAGTAAGTTCAATCAACACTTTTTAGATGGTATTACCTTAAAGGTGTTGTGTTTTTAATAATCTTGACCGAATATTGATCAGTCTTAATTGATATATATGCATACTGTGCGTATTGCTTCAATGAATTCATTATTAACAAATCTTTATAGAATAAACTGATTTTAGTTAGTAGCGGAATCCAGAACTCAAGTTTCAGATCATTCAGGACCCGTCAGTTTAATGAACATGGATCGCAGAGTAGATGTTCACACGAAATGAATAAATCAAGGCAATGTTTACAGCATGCAAACACGTCAATTTAGAGCTGATGAGAATTCACTCAAAGACATCAACAACACAATAATCCAAAAGCAATTAAAAATTGGATTAGGATTCATTTCCGCTACACGAGTGAGTGGTCATCTAAACTCATTAGGTTGTGGGTAACTAGTCAACTGTTAAGAACGAAGGGTAGTGCGTTCGATTCCAGGAGTGGACTTCAAATCTAAGATGCAGGCGTATCAAGCTGACGAGTCCTAAATAAAACAAAACACTCGTCTTGAGTTCTATTTCTATTCACAATATATACATTCTCAAACACCAATCTATTTACATTGATAAAATTAAACTATGATTTTATAGAGTAGTTAGTCTACCTAAGCATTAGTTTATGTTTTCACTTGAACATTCTCTTCAACTTCTGTGACATACTAGATCAAAGTAATTGCTTTACGTGATTTTGAGATCTGTTCACTGCACACTTATGATCAGGTAGTCTATTAATGAAGGCCATTTTAAGTATAAGTACCTAGAGAATTATATATGAGCTAAAATAACCAAACAGCGGTATGTATGGATTCATATTACCTGCGGCAGACTTAACTATGGAACCTCGAACTTTGTTTAACATTGGACAGCAACTAATTATTGGATAGAACCGACAATTTTCAACGGAAAATTTTATCTACATTTTACGGTTATCAATTAATATTTAGCAGTAGAGTGTATTAATATTCCAGAAATTGGCAAATAAGGGTTTGACGTTGAGTCACTTAACTTAGATGCTTCATTGTAACCTCAAAGTCTAAGTTAAAGATTCATAACAATTATATTGTATAATACTCTTCAAATGAATAAGAGTAATAATGAGTTAAAATGTCGAGTATTTTTGACCGAGGTACCGATGGTCATTTTTAAAGATTATGCTTATAATGACTGTAGCTAGATTATTGTGGTATTTGCATGACCTAATGATTACTTTGTACTTGATTACCCGCTGGTTACGACTTTCAAATATAATACGTTCATTCGTGCTCATCTAGTTCTACCTGGCTTAAATAGCACTATATCAGGAATTATTAGTTATTCCATCAATTTGAATACTTCCATTTATCATACTAGCTAAATTCATGTATCTGTCCGGCTGTGTATTGGATGTAAACTCTGTATGATCTAGAAAGCACTCATAAGCATTAGAATTAACAACTGAAACTGGAACCAACTCACCTGGTTTCTGGAACTGTATTTCATCAACATGTCGGTTGTGTGTGCTGAATTCGCAACATAGATTTCCCGACAATCTTTTCTACAATCCCTGTGGCTGGTCCAAGATCATCTCCACGATAATATGTAACTTATGCAGACTCTAAACACCTCATGACTGAACAGAAAAATTGTTCCTTTTAATAACTTTGATAGAGTCTCTTTTGTTACAAAATGTTTAGCGCTTATATATTACACTACAGATGTGCCAAGTACCCTCGCCAGTCCATCAAATGTTGAGGCGGTATTGGAATCGATAACAGTTTTCAATGTCTTGGCGAAATTTTCCGCCTGACCATTAGAGCAATGGTGCCCGGGAGCAGTGAACAGATGTCTGCACCATATATTATTCAACCAGGTAGTAACTACATCTGCAGCAAAATGGGAGTCATTATCAGTCACTAATACCATAAGAACACCCTCCCGACTAGAAATGTTTCTTAATGCTTGGACTTTGGAGTCAGAATTCGGTGAAGTTATAAAAAAGTTTAGGCCACTTCGAAAAAGAATCCATAACAAAAAGTGCATAGTATTTGTTAAGAAATGGACCACAGTAGTCTGAATGAATTCTCTGCCAGGCCTCAGATGATGCTGGCCATGGAGTCCACTTTGAAGGATGATTTTTCAGCTTATGACATTTTCTACCATTTTTGCTGCACCACATATATCTGCATTTATCTCCGGCCACCAACATGTGAGTCTTGCCAAGGACTTCAATTTCTTGACACCTAAATGTCCACTATAAAGATTTTCAATGATGAATAACAACGTGATCATTTAGACACAAAATACCACCAGGAGTAGTGGATAACTCATCCTGCTTTGAGAGATAGACAGGAAATTTATGTTTCAGATTAGCATTCCAACCTTTCCATATAGCACTGAGTATACACCCAAAGTATCTAAGAGTTTCTCTAATGAAATCTGAACGTCGCACCGGCAAAGATTGCACTAACAAACAGTCCGAAGTAGCAACAGGTCTATCTTGTAATGATTGTCGAGAAATGTAGTCCACATGTTGAATTTGTTTGACACTCTTGTGCTAAACCATATAGTCATAGGCACTCAAAGCAATACTCCATCATTAAACCATAGCTGAGGAACGTGCTAAGGATTTTTCAGGATGATAAATGAACTTTAAAGCTTCATGATCAGTAACAATAGTGAATTTCTTTCCGAATAAATATTTATGAAACCTTTCAACAGCCCAAAACACAGCTAACGCTCCTCACTGAGTTTGTGAATAACCTTGTTCAGTAACAGTAAGTTTGCGTGAAACACAGATAACTGGTTTACCTTCCTGCTCCAAGACTTCATCAATACTCAGAGGTGATGCGTCAGTAATGAGTACAGAATTTACACTAGGTGAATAAGTTCGAAGAACAGCATAACTTTGAAAAAGCTTTAGTAGGATTCGCAAGTATGAATTTTGTTCCTCACCCTATTTGAATGAACTTGGTGTCAAAATATTAAATAAACAATTGTTAAGACAAAAAAAATTAGAAATAAAACGGGAATAATCTTAAGAGCACCTATTGGTGAACGTAGTTCTGTAAGACTTTTCGGAGATGATGTATTGGTCAGTGAAGCTAGTCGCTTTATATCCGGTTTGAAACCGTTACTGTCAATTAGGTACCCGTGATATCGAATACTGGATACACAAAATGAACCGTAATATTGTTCTAAACTAAACAACTTTTATGACAAAACGTCGTATATTCAGGCAAGACATTAATAATCATATTATTTTAATGTATCAACTTTAAGCGTCATAGATTTAGTCGCTAGATATCTTTTCAAAAATCAGATATTAAATTACCAAACATTTAAACGTTAATTACATCTGATAATGAATCTGAAATCCTGATTAACATTAAAATTACTTATGGTCGTAAATGGTATCATCACTAAGGGTTATAATTGTCAAGTGCATTATAGAAGACAAAACCATTAAATCAAAATACAGAATCCTGTTCATCTTGTTCTTAAATATACATAATAGTGTACTACATGGACCGAATTACTCAGTGATGCAACGAATATAAAATAAAGAAGTCCGTGTATGTTGTTTCTGTCTATAACTGCACGGTGATTCGAATGGACTGTTCTCTCCAGACGGAAACATTATTATTATCATTAGCTTTATTCAATATTGTATTTTTGGAACAACATAGAATTCTCAGCACAATGTATTTCAACAATTTCCGTTCCTTACTTCTTGATCGATCCTCACGACAAATAGTGAATGATCGCCAGTTAAAAGTTAGCAGTCCGGTCAATCAACATCTAAATAATGTATATTCTTTTCGCTGCATATTGCCTACCTGCAACTACGATATCTCTAATTGGGTTTTTGTAACTTGTACAACAAAAATCTGTACACTTTTCAGAAACGCACCTGAATAGGTTATGCGATTAATAGCCATAATGTTGTATTAAAACAAAGAAGATTAGATAAGTTGTTGAAATATCTAGATGGCCTAAACAGGTAGCCCAGATATTCAAGCAGGCCGCCTGATAATTGTAATATCTATGCAATGTAATTACATGTATGAACATTATCATGGAGTTCCAAAGTAGAACATACTAGCTGTCTATCATCCATTAAATTAAACAAAGTTTGAGTCAAATTTATATAGAAAGTTCTAATTTTACTAATTTTAAACTAACGTTCACTGAGATAAGAAGTAATAAACATTATTTTAAAAAATATACATTATAAAGCAATCATTCATTGATTGTTTAAACTTGTTTCGTTTGTTTCTTTTCCAACAAAAAAACTTACATGACTTCATTAAAAAAATTAATCAGATACTTTAATAATGTAATATAAACAAGTAATTGTGAATAATATTAATATTTTATCTGATCATAAATAATCTTCAACTAAACTATTTATTAATCATTATAAGCAAAGATGGATAGTGGCTAGC
>NW_017386068.1:119675-132395 GCF_000237925.1 Schistosoma mansoni
AAGATGGATAGTGGCTAGCAGTGGAATCCAGAAAGCGTGTTTCGTCCTATTGGGGACTCGTCACCTGGATGTACCTGCATTTCAGAGTTGATGTTCACCCTGGGACTCGAACCCAGTACCTTTCGCTTCAAACGCCATCGCGTTATCCACTCAGCTACTGAGTGGTTATCAGGTCTCAGAGTAAACATCAACTCTCAGATGCAGGTACATCCAGCTGACGAATCCCAAATAGAACGAAACGCGCTTGTTGGATTCCACTGCTAGCCACTATCCATCTTTGCTTATAATGCTTGTGAATTAAGGCTATATCGAGACAATACGCACAGTGTGCACATATGGCCAATAAGAGACTGACCAGTTGCAGTCCTAAACATCAATGAGAATATTCAAACAAACAATACTAAATGTATTTATTAATCATAACAAGCAAATGAATAAATTAATTTGCCAACTAATCTATGACAAAGATCTCATGTTAAGAACATTCAAAGAAAAAGTATCATTTTCACTTCTCTTTGAAATAATTATTCTCATTTTTTATTCTCATTTTATTTTTTTCCTAAAATATGCTTTAAACTTTCTCTTTGTAAAATAAAAATCTAACTTAATAAGGTTATATTATTGAAAAAAAGATTAAAATCATGACAAAACTATTTATATTAATGTTTTACAAAACGGAACAGTTCTGTAGGAATTTTTTTTGCAAAATAATAATGAATTATTAGTAATAATAATAATAATATTAAAATTAACAGAAGAAAATTTCACCTTAAACTTTCCTCCTTTATTCATATGTGTGTGTCCTATAGTAGTAGAGAACATTCTATGATTAATAATAATAATAGCAATAATAATAATATTCTTTACTCTTAATCTAAGTAAACAGTAAATTGCTTTTAATTACTAAGAAAAGAAACATATTACTTAAATCCTTGAAATGAAGTAAATAGATGCTTTAAATGTGAATGTGCGTTTTTATTGGAAAAAAAAAATAGAAAAGCAATAACAAACTAGTTCATCATATCAGTTTTATCTTTTTTTTTCAAAAAAATAAAAATAACAATAACACGAATAGAGAATTGACTGATGAACTAGAAACAGAAATGAATTTTATTATTTTTTTTGATATGAGTACGTCTCTTTGATGAAATGAACAAATCAAAATAATAAGTAGCAAAGATGAAGGAAAATTAAGTTTTCTTCTGTTTTTTTTCATCTTGATACTTTTTTTTTAATTTTTCATCCGTTTTTTTCTTTGGATTGGCCTAATGATGTTATTAATTATTGTTTGATTGTTTGATAACTCAACTTTATCCAACATTACTGATGAAAGATAATTTAGAAATAATAGTTATTTCTTAATAAATTATATTTGACCGCTAATGTATATTTAATTGCATCAATTCATAGTATATTTGACGTTTTATTGATATACATTTTATAAATACTTTTATCAACTCCTATTTCATTTAAATCAACATAAATTATTAGTCTACACACAAACGAATGCCTGGAAGATTAAGTAGAAAACATAAAGTATAATTTATGAAGTTGATATTTTTCTCATTAAGAATTGAGATTATTTTATCATACAGTAAACGTTGAACATTAACTACGTAGTAGTACCTGAATATCTTGGAATTCGAGTGATTTCTTTCACACATTTTTCAGTTTCTTTCTCACTTAAAAGATTTTCTACATGCTTAATTCCTTAGGGTCTATTCTTTTTGTTCATTACTCAATGACTAAATAGGCAAAAAATTCAACATACTGTTTCTTCTTACCTTAAATAATCTCAAGTAGAAATTAGGAAAGCCAACTATCCAAGGTGTTTTGAAATACCAAAATTACCAGGCAATATATGAATGTTTCATCATTGGAAAAAATAATGAAACTAACTTCATACATTATTATAATGAAGTGTAGACGTTTTTACACTTATATGAATCTTCCAACCTTCGATCTTGATGTTTTATAAATTTTTTCATTGAATAAATTCGCATTAGTTCAGTGTAGCGTTATTTACAATCCTGCGCTTGTTTGATAGGTAATAAAGGCAATTTTCGGCATTGTCTTATTACATTGACAACTTACTTACGCCTGTTACCCCTCGTAGAGGAGCACAGGCCTCCCACAAGCACACTTCGTCGAACTCTGTCTTAGGCAATCCTTTCCAGTTGTCTCCAGTTGCTATTCATCCTTTTCATATCCTCTTCGAATTCTCGGCGCAATGTGTTCATTGGCCTTGCTCTTTTACGTTTCCCTTCAGAATTTCAAGTTAGAGCTTGCCTCGTGATACAATTTGATGATTTTCTCAACGTATGTTCTACCCACCTCCAGAATCTTTTCCTAACTTCCTCTACCGTTGAAAGCTCGTTTGTTCTCTCTCACAGCAGGCCGTTGTTGATGGTATCCGGTCAATGGACATTGAGTATCTTACGTAGACATTTGTTTATGAATACTTGCACTGTTTTGATGATGGTTGTGATAGATTTTCAAGTTTCATCTCCAAACTATTTTGACGTCCGTATTGAAGATTCTGACTTTGATATTGGTCAACGGTTGTTTTGAGTTCCATATGTTCTCCAACTGTAGGAATGTTGTCCTTACTTTAGCGATCCTGGTGTTTACGTCCGCACCAGATCCTCCTTGTCCTTCGATGATGCTTACAGGTACGTGAAAGCTTCCACATCTCCCAAAGTTTCTCTATCAAGTGTTATCGGGTTGGTGTTCGCCGTGTTGTATTTGAGGATCTTGTTTTTTCACTTGTGTATGTTGAGGCCTACCGTTGCAGAGGCTGCTGCCACTTTGACTACCTTCATTTGCATTTGTTCGTGTGTATGGGATAGAAGGGCCAGGTCATCTGTGAATTTTAAATCGTCTAGTTGTATCCAAGCTGCCCCTCGTATTTCGTGCTTCCACTCAGACGTGGAGGTTTTCATAATCCAATTAAACACCAGAAAAAAGAGGAAGGGGGAGAGTAGACAGCCTTGTCTGACTCCGGTCCTTACTGGAAATGTATCTGTCAACTGTCCTCCATGCACGACTTTGACAAAAGAAGATTTAAATAGGAAAATCTCCCAAGATAAAAACTATCAGATCTACTACCGTGTATATGATATCAAAACACCGTATTTTCAGATATTATAATCATCTTATCAAACTTAACATTGTGATTTCATAACAGTGATTTAACGTCTATTTGTAAGGTCGTCGTCTAATATTCAACATTTCACTTTCGTAAAACGTAATCTTATCATTAAAGACAATAGTTGTTAGAGTTTAGAGGTGTACAAAGTGGAGTAGTTAATAGAACAAATTATCTCATTCCACTTTACAGAATACAAGATTCCTAAGTCGATTGAAGAATTTTACTTCCATTTAAAGTTTATTGATGAATTCAAAAGAATGTAATTGATACGTTACACATTTTCATCACCGTTTAAGTGATTTTTGTATTGATAGATCAATACAACACTATGAATTCATTTAATCACAATACAAATAATATGTAAATGTTATAGTCAGATAACAACATCCTATACAAATCACTATCTTAATTTTTCAGTTGATTGTATTACCACCACTTGTTCATTATCAAAATCTATGACAGATATAACGTCACTATTGTTTCCCACAAAACTATGCTTGATCATTTTGACAAATATCCACTCAATATTCGTTATGTTTTCTTTTTTATTTGTTTAAAGCAAGTTATCAATTATAATTGTCGTGCCTTAGTTGCAGCTGTTCCATTCTTTACATATGCTGATCAAGATTTTGTCTCAGAAGTTGTTACAAAATTAAAATTTGAAGTATTTCAACCTGGTGATTTAATAATTAAAGAAGGAACAATCGGTAATAAAATGTATTTTATTCAAGAAGGTATTGTTGATATTATAACTAAAGATGGTGAAGTTGCAACAAGTCTTTCAGATGGATCATATTTTGGAGGTAAACTCTTTGTTTTACTTGAATTTTTATTACAAGAATATTTGTTTTAGTCTGCCCAAAAATGAAATATTAAGTTATGTGAATAAAATGATAACTGCTATATAGAAGCAATGCTCAGATGGTCCACATCTGTCAATAAAATATTAGTAAAAATTCAGAGAAATATACGTTAAGGGACAATCGGTAAACTATTAAAAAGTGAATTAGGATTCAAAACCATTGCATGAGTAAGCGGCTACCTGGACTTAGTAGATCAGTGGATAACGAGTTAAATGTTAGGAGGGAAGGGTACTGTGTTCGATTCTTGGCGTGTATTTCAAATTTGAGATGCAGTTACATCGAGCTGACGGGCATTTTGGATTTCAGTAATAACTATAATTCATCTATTCTATTGAAATCTATGTTTTTTAAATAAAATCTTCATACTTTACCGTTATCATTCCTTAAATGTTCAACTAATTAGTGGGCATTACTTTTCCTTATACAAATAACTAAGTTTTTCTAGTAGTTATCGGATGCACATTCCTTCAATCTTCAATCACTTCTACATTTTCCTTATCAAGAAATTGTCGCATATGGTTCAACTGCTTAGATTTTTTATCAGTTAGTTGACTCAGAATTTATACTCATTTTTAATGGTAGAAATGTTGGATGTTTCATTTCTCTTCATCTCAAAATTCAGTCATAACGTATATTTGAATATATTTATTAGTTTAAGTCTTTGTATTTGTTTAATTTTTCAAATAGACTAAAAAGGGGAAACGGTAATTTTGAAAAACAATTAGAGTTTATAAATCAAGCAAAAAAGACATTCGAAAAAGTACTTTTCTTGAGAAGTCTCATTAAGGTTGATCTAAATGTATATTTTTTATATCAACTAGCAGACTGTATTTAGATTATTCATGTCATTATCTATTAGACAATGTTTAACAAGGACAAAATATTCTTAACATACACAAAACGATATGACAAATCAGAGAAAAATTAATTTTCAGCCACTGCAAATTAAAGGATTGTTCACATACTTCAACCTAACTAGAATGATTGATGTTTGTGAAGCATGCTTGTAAAAAAACATATCGAATAATTTTCACCATATATATGGGACTGTCGAAAAATAATCGTTTGATTGAGATAAATAAATAAGTTGTCCAAGTTTGAATTAATTCTACTGTTTAGATTTCTATGAATATCTGAAGAGCTGGTCTTGAACTTTCTATAATAATTAATCATCTGGCTGGGACTAATTAATCTTCATAAATCTGGTCAGTCGCAGGTAGGGTAAACAGATCGAGAACTGATGAGACTAATCATCACTAATCGTTGCTTTTAGTAATGTAACATAATAACGAACGTTATATTAACCTCTGTAATGGTCGAATTTTACAATTTCTAAATTTAAAGGAATGATTATGTGTAAAATTAAACTAAAAATGGATTTCAATCCATATGTATTGGCTATTTGAATCTAATCATTGAAATTTCGGACTTCAGCTGACCAGCCTCTTTTTGGTGTATGTGCATTTTATACGAATTGCTGATTACCGATAGCTAAATGCATAATGCTATGGCGTTTGAAACGAAAGGTGCTAAGTTCAAATCCCTGGAAGAACATCAACTCTGAGGTGCAGGCATATCCAGACGACGAGTCATAAATAGGATGAAACACGCGTCCTGGATCCCACTATCAGAATCCATCCATCTCTGTTTAAAAACTAACATCACCTAGAGTTTTGTAACACATGTTTTTTCTGTGATTCACCTTATAAAATAATGGTATATCTGTACTTTCCTAACCTACTTCGTTTGATTGTTCAGGTATTGACTCGTTTCTTGCTTCTTTTGAAACAGTAGATATATAATTTATATATGTTGTATTTGATTATTTTTCTGTATATTTACTTTAGAAATCACATTATTAACTAATACACGCCGTACAGCCAGTGTTAAAGCTGTAGTTTATTCCAATCTGTACTCATTGGATCGAGAAAGTTTTCTATCAGTATTAGAAAATTATCCATTAATGCGACGTACTATGGAATCAGTAGCAGCTGAACGATTAAATAAAATTGGTCAAAATCCATCAATTGTTAGTAATCGTGAAGATTTAAAAGAAGATTTAAGTTTAGTTAAAGAAATTGTTAGTTCAGCTGTTACACCAGAAGATAGTTCTAGTGGACCTGATACAGAAAATGAAGAAAATCAAGCTCATTTAAATTTAAAACAATTATTAAAATTTCGTAAACGTAAACCATCTAATCGTAATAAATTATTTGATAATACTGTAACAAAATTAAGTCAAACAAATGAAGAAGATGAAACATTACATGATATTGAACGTAAATCATCATTTGTTGAAATTACATCTGTAGATAAATTGAAATTACCTAAATTTATGCGACAAAAACGTAGTTCATCAAATGTTTTTACAAATTTAACACAAAATTTACCAAATTTATCAAAATCTAAAATGATATCAGACAATTCTGGTGAACGTGAAATTAATAAATGTAGAAAATCAGATTTACAACCATCAGAAAATGATACAAATCCATGTCATAATTCAAATACAAATGTAACAAATTTACAGTCTAGTAATTTAAATCCTAACTGTACGATTATCACTATAACTAATTATAATACTGATGATACTACTAATAATAATAATAAAACTATCAACAGTAATACAGATACTAATCAAAGACTATCTTCAAGTGATATTTCAGATGTAGATTCCTGTAAACACTAACATCTTTAATCACTCAACTTGTGCATAATAACAGATTGATTATACATATATGTGTTTCACATCATACTACATCTTCATAGTTAATTTTATAGATCCATTCAGTTCATTTCACTTCATAAGATTTAGTAAATAAAAATGGATATTAATATAATTTTTAATTATTGTAATCATAAAGAAATACTGTTACTTCATCAGTTACCTCTTATACATAATGAATGTACATATCTACATAGATATATGAATATATATACATTTAAGAATCTACATACATTTATTTTATCACTATTTTTCTGAATAGACTTCAATGAAACAATTTTATTAGCAAACATAAAAAACAATAGAAGAAAATATTCATGAAAATCAATCATTGTATACTTTTCTTTTTTTTCTTATTTCCTAGTTACTAATCAATCAATGTAATTGATAAAATAAAAAAATAATTAATTCATTTATTACATAATACTATTATTAAACAATAGTATGATCAATATCTATCTAGACTATAGATTCAGATTAATTTATTTGTAAGCATGAAATATGTGTTTAATTACATAAATGTATATTTTTTCTCTCTATATTTTCCATACTACTTATTTGAACAAAGCATTTATGGATTAATTTTCGTTTGTTTTTTTTATTTTTAGAAGTCCTAGTGAAATAGATTGATTAACATTTAATTGAATTTATGAAAAAAATTTGAAAAAAATTAAATTAACTACTGAATTTTCTCTAGTCACTTCTATAACTATTCTGTTCACCTCAAAATATTTGGAAATGTTTGTATGTTGATGATTATTTTTTTTTGCAATGGAGTATAGTTTCATGTTGTGTTACTGATGTAATTTTTGTTCTTTTCTATACTGTAATAATTTAAAGTAAATACATAAAGATGAGAATCAAAGTAATAATGACGTATTGTGTTGAACATCAGGGATAATTGTGTAGATACTTATTTAGAATGGGTTTCTGTTTATCTGAACAAAATCTGTTTATTTTTCAATCTTTTCTTTAAAATGTCGAGTTTATTTCCTTGTACAGGAAGATTTCTCTCAATTTTAAATGTTTGATTTTTTTTCAATAATATTCAGGATATTGTTCTACTTCAAGTATACAATCTGTTAAAGTGTCAAGTACTTATTACCGAGACCACTCCAATAATGACTCAACATCTTTAATGTTCAGTCTATTTCATCAAAAACACCATTTATTATAAAGAAAAATAGTTTTCTCCTGGCTTTTATTGAAATAGTCTCTAAAAACACCTTTCAATTTAACTGCATTATATGTGGTTTATTACAGCAGTGTGTATTTCCAACTTGTTGGATAATTGATAACAAATCTATTAGTACAATTGTGTAAACATGAAAATCATTCTTAAATAAAATTGACAAACTTTGTATTTCGATAAAAACAATACATAATATTAATGAGTTAGATATTCATATAACCAGTATTAGTTGAAATTGATTTCCATCAACTTCATTTCCTTGTCTTATTAACGATTGTACACACAGATGATGTAAGAGCTAGGTACAGTCATGTTAAATGTTGTTAACGACCTTATGAAGCATCTAGTGATAGACTGGTCTCCGATCACACGAAGGTTTCTTATTGAAAAGTAGTTTGGTTTTGAAACTTAAAAACATCATGAATCTTAAAAAAAACTGTATTTGGCATAAAACAAATGATATATACATTAAATTCGTGTGACATTTTAGACACCAATTTTAAATTCACTATATCCTTGTGCTTATTAACCATATATTGGTGAGAAAATCATAAGATCTCTAAGGAGACTGTTTAATTTAAATATAAACATTTTTGTAAGGAACTCCATTTTCATAGTTGAAATCATGAGTCAATTGAAGGTAAACCACCATGGAAAACCTGGAAGCACTGGACGGCCGTTTCATCCTATTGTGGGACTCCTCAACAGTACGCATCCACGATCCCGCCTCGCGAGATTCGAACCCAGGACCTACCAGTCTCCTGGTAGGTCTATTTTCATTATTGTAGCTACTTTGTTAAAAATAGTTAATATTTCTACAGAATAACATTATACTAAACAAAGAAGTAACCAATAAACAAAACATACCATTTAGTGAGATATAATAATACTAAATAATTATCTGGAAAGAATTAAGATATAAAAACTAAATCCTATAATTAAAACCTAAAACCTAGAGGTATTCATTTTCAGTATTTTCTATTCTACAAACTAATTTCCTTTAAATTACTATAAATTGAAATTAATAATAACACTACAGACTGTTATTACTTTAAGCAAAATTCTTATACTGATGATATAATGTAAATAAATTGATGAGATAATTGATTTAATGTCATAAGAATTGGAAACTCAGAATTTTTCAATTGTCAACTAATCATTATCGTATCATGAAAATTAGGTTTTCATTTAAGAATTAGAAATATTTTTTTCCAACTTTCGAAGAGCTTAAAACAGTTTGTAAATGAATTAAACATTTAAATAAATGAAGTAAAAAGTACTTTGCTATTTAAAACGAAGTACTTATTAACTGTTCTTACCAATACTTAATAAATAAGCATATGCACAAAGAATAACTTATTTTTCTATTTATTATATAAATAAAACAATAAGGAAACTTATTAGATACTTATGTGAAACAAATACATCAATAAAAAAATTGCATTAATGTATTTTCTTATGGATTTTTGTGACCCGGTATCTGACTTCAATTGCATCGTATGAATGTTACTGAAATATACATATTGTTAATCCTCGTATATAATTATCGACTTAGATTGAGTTAATGAATAACGGAATTAAAAAGTAAAATACGAAAATGCATGTTTGAATACGTATATTTTGTGCAATCATTGATCTGGACAGACAATCAGAGGGACGAAGCGAAGAAAAAAGAGCAAAGCAAAACTACGCGTAGTGGAGAAGGCACGTGAACCAACTCCATTTAAACAAGCGTTAATCAGTATTTATAGCCAGAAAAAAGTAGGTTACAGACATGTGATGATTAGGATAAGAAGTGTACACTCATACGCTCATATAAAAACAGTCAAGGTTTATGAGTGAATGATTAACAAGGTCAAAGCGTGGCTCAAGAAGAATGGATGAATTACATGTCCAGAAGCTAGGATACGTTATGTGGGCTTAACATAACAGGCTATCAGTGGAACTTAGTAGACGCGTTTCATCCCCTTTGGAGCACGTCGATTGGACTTGGATGCATCTCATTATTGATTTTTACTCTAAGAAATAAACTCATCACCTTTCTCTTCAAACGTTTAATCCGTTTTCCACTGAGCTACGGAGTTCAGGTAGCCACTTATTTGTTCTACCGGAATGAAGGTATTGGTAAAAGTGTGTGATTTTCAAGTGCTGACGTTTGAAGTAATAGATACTGACCGATAGTCCCACTTTGAACATTGCCACTAGGATACAGGTTTGTCTCGATGAACAGTCTAAATTAGGACGAAATCTCGTCCTGAACTCTAGTTTTAGTTAGATACCAGTTACACAAAAATGTATGACATTGAGGTAGTCAGATAAAGAATCAAAAACGCTAACACAGACTGACCAATTTCAGTCTTGAATATCAACAGGTGGAATACAGAAGTTATTACTAATAAAATACTGTAGTCTAAACTTTATGGATGATGAATATATTGTTCAAATTTGTCAAGAATATTACATATTACATTAAAAATTTGGGTAAACGAAACCTAATCCAATTTCTATCATTATCTATATTAATATCTAGTGAAATCAGAAAGCGTGTGAACCATCATGGCTTTAAACCATTTACAGGCTGTATGGGTTTGTTTTTTAGAAACAATATTACGTACAATAATCGTAAAAAAACAAAATTTTTGACGAAATTCCATAATTATATTCCGTAAACGTTTGTCAAATGGATATTCTTGTTCAAGTTTTTACAATCCCTTACTTCATACGTATTCATAAGTTAAATATCTAGTGGAGTTATGAATGTTTTATGTCTATCATTCTTTATCACAACAACCATTGCTAAATTTGTGGACAGAAAGTCGACCATTGACTACAAAATATGTGCATCTTGTGCATTTTGGGGTAGAATATAATGAGAAATGAACAAATTATCACATACCAATCATTAAGCAACATTCTGTTGATTGAATTCTTGACATACCTGTTCAAGCTTTAACACAGATGTGCTCATAACTAAAACTGTTGTATAATTCAGGTTTAGAAAATGTTAATACACTCGACTTCTATTGAACAGTTATGAACAGTATACATATAATTAATGAATAGGTCCTGCCTTTTACATCTCACTGTTCAATTGATGATAATATCTGTTAACTGCAGTTTTCCGATCAGTAAATGTTCTCAGAAACCAGTAGATTTCCAACAATGTTAAACCTTTTTAAAATGAAATCGACCTACAAACCATTATATATTCTACTATTAACGACAAATTCTGTAGTATGCGAATTTCTGGAAGTAGTACTTATAAGCATAAGTAGTTTTTTATAACACTATTAAATTCAAATATTTTTCGCGCTTGCGTAAGTTAGACAATAATTAAAATGGTTATTTGCTCGATTTCATACTATTTTAAAGCTACAGTAGTATATAAATATTAGATATAAACAAATAAAATTTGAGCTTAAAAGTTAAACCAGCTGTTTGGGAATAGTGTATCCGACATTCCGAAATAAGTAGTATACCCAATCTGTTTCGATGCAATATTAAATCCTGCTGCTATTTTAATGACAACTTTTCCATTAGCAAGACTGAGTGGATATCATTAAGCGATTTGCCTCGATATATTCTGCGTCACTGATTTATTTGAAGCTTTTGTAAATAAATGTTTGTTTACATTCAACAACAAGTAATAGATCTCGCGGAGAATCGCGAAAAAATTCATCGAAAATCTTTTTATTTATATTACAGCCCGTCTAACTTGACGAAATCGAATAACAACATATATTTCCATTAATTAAACGATCGATTAATTTCCGGACTTTCATTATTAACGAGTCCACTGGTTTTCTTCGAAACAGAAGTATAACAAAGTTCTGTTTCTTCGTTGAAATACCTTGACCACTAGTTTTAAATGTCCATTCCGCTAACCATTCGACAACTTGTTTGCATACAACTAACTTTTCTATGTACATTTGAGAACTTGTTCAACAATCTTTAAGAACAGATTTCTGGTTATATATTAAACTGGAAATTAGAATGTCACTAACCATAAAAAACACACAGGAAAATTGTCTACAAATAATAAAAAATAATAACTTATAATTTTTTTTAGTTCATTCTCATTGACCTCAATAAGCATAATGAATTTTTTCTTCTCTAACCATAATTCCATATAATTTCTAAAGTTTGTTTTCCAGTGAAAATTAAAAAAAATATATTCGCTAATCTTGTGAGATACTGTTGAAGAGGTCTAAAAATTGTTATTATTATATTAATAAATCCAAGGACAAGGTCATGTTTTTACCTAAAAGATATATATATATATATATTCATTTGGTGAAACTATTCATATGATAGCTTATTCTAACGGAAAATAAATGTTTGATCATGATTTAATCTTAATTCAAAACCAAAAATATACTTTCTAAGTCTTTCTTTGCACAATGCAAACGAAAAATATCCACGGGCACTTAAAGTTAAAAGCGGCTCAATGAATTTATCCTTTTTTTATCATCTCAAATACATGCCTGTTTAATCGCGACTATATCATATTACTGAAACGAAAATGCACATTAATTTTGTTAATGATAATATCTAATATAGTAACAGAAACTAACAAAATAAGTGGTCGTAGAAAAAATCGGTTGTTCATAATCTATGAGTGAGAATGAAATTTTCATAGTTGAAAGCGTGAGTCAATTGAAGCTAGACCACCAGGGAGAACCTGGAAGCACTGGACGGCCGTTTCGACCTATTGTGAGACTCCTCACCAGTGCGCATCCACGACCTCGCCTCGCGAGATTCGAACCCAGGACCTACCAGTTTCGCACCA
>NW_017386068.1:132595-142147 GCF_000237925.1 Schistosoma mansoni
AAGGGTCGAGAGGCGAACTCGATTCGGTTGCATTTGGCAATGTACAGCAATTGGCCTGCGGACTTCAAAAGTTTATAGTATAGTTGATTGAGGACGAAATTTGTAGGTCCAGGGTTCGAATCTCGTGAGGCGAGGTTAGTGGATGATGCACTTGTTGAGGAGTCTCTCAATAGGTCAAAACGCCCGTCCAGTGCTTCCAGGTTTTCCATGATGGTTTACCTTCAATTGACTCATGATTTGAACTATGAAAATACTAAATCTCCATCAAAACCACTTCCGAAAATGAAATTGACAAAATGGCCGATGATTCTCAAGAAACTAGATTACAATTATTAGTTTATATCTCTCAAACAGTAAGACATCAATTATTATACATTATTGTTCCGTTTTCATATTTGAACAACCCCTTTATTGAAGCCAAATATCTTACTCGTTAAACAAATTAGTGTATATCAAGACTCTGTAGATAACTCATTGAGATTTCAAGCCATAGGTACTCGATCCGAATTCATATGTAAATATCAACACCAGAGTTTTGACAAATCCAGCTAAAAGTCATAAAGTAAAACCGAAAATATGCCCTAGATTAAACTGTTGGGAAGAATTCAAGCATATGACAATTTATCTGCAACTATTTTCTCAATCAAAAAAGTGATTATTTTAGTTTCTCTTCAGTAGCTTTATTCATGAGCATAAACAAAATAGCCAATCCATTTGGACGCTTGAAAATACCATCTAATAGTTAAATGTTGAATCATAGTAATTATTTGAAGATAAATACAACTTTTAACAATAAAATGTTTAAAAATTTTAATGTACAGTCATAAACAGATGGCTTATTTTTCAAAAATGCAAAGATATTTAAGAGTCTCACAGCCTTCATTTAATATTTTAAATTGACTTACAATGTAGAAGTATAAACATTAGGTCTATTTTGTTCTATGCCACCAAATCAGTCTAAATTCAGCTAACTAAATAGAATTCGGTACATTTATTGAATATAAATCATCGTAAAGCTAAGTGATACATAGTTATATTAAATAAGGATGCTGACTTGAGAAATTTGTCTTCTCCTTTCATCTAACTTCGTTCATCATCACCAAAATATTTCCACTCATTCTTTTAGCTGTTGAAATATCATATTCAAAAAATTAAAACTATTTTTTTCAAATATTTTCTCGATGACACTAGATAACAACCAAAAGGATTACAGCCATATGAGGAAAGAATGTTAATTTACTGAAATCTTAGTGAAATCATATGATAGTATGCACCTAGTTAGATCTTGTAAGATATCGTTTTCTACAATGTGTATTTTATTGATTAAGTTTGAAAATATGAAAATATCTTCGGTACATACTGTAGTGAACAAGAACACTAGTTGGGACAATCGAATGTATTTTAGCACAACATTACAGAATATCTCATTAAAATATGAGAACCATATAGTGAACAGTTAATTTGCAAAATAACAATCAATTGTCTCAATTTGACTGTTTCTTCTGCAAATATCCGTCCATAGTCTCCGGTTATAATTGTTCATGAATTTTCGTACCAATTGCGTGCCGTTCCCGTTCTCTCCTTATCGATCTTCTACTGAAATACATTCAATGCCCGACCATCACCATATACTACTTATGTGGATATCAGTAACTCACACCATATTGGGATCTGATGAATTTTTAACGAAAAAATCACAACATGATGTATGTTTACAATATATATATATACTACCTAATGTTAAACATAACTAATATTTTGTTTATAAATAAACTATTTTCGATAGAAAGGTATACAAAACAATATAAAGGTTAACTCGACAAATTTATCGTTTAGGGATTTACGTACACGTACAAACATTTGATATATAAGTTGGAATGAGGTAAAATGCCAAGGAGACATTAAATACTGACATTAGGTAGATCATTCATGGGACTATGGTTATTATAAACTATCCATAGAAAAAAAAATAAAGGAGAAAACGGACTACTGAAAAAATTTCTTACAAATAAGTAGGTAGATCAATCAATTGATAAAAAACACATATAAGAACAAATTCTAGAATATTAGATTTCATAATCACGTTAGACAAATATCATTTGAAATTCAGTCTTCATTTTTATGCCATGAAGTTAGAATACTTGAAGGAATGAAAAAAAATGTTTGTCACTTGAACTTCTTTTACTTTTCAGACTTAAATGTAAACTAGAATAATTTTGATACTAAATTATATTATTCTGTAACAAGTGCACTAGCCTTATTATGAAAAAGAAAAGTAATTTAATAGAATCGTTAGTATGCATATACTACAAACAAGATACTCCTGACCTCAGGCTATGCGAATATTTCTTATTCTCATATTGAGTCATTTTTTTGTTGAGAATATAGTGATTGAGTAAAGTTTACATCAGTAAACGTGACGATCACCAGTACATATATGTAATTTTTGAATCTTAGTAATATTCATCCTATTATAGGAGTTGTTATAGATGTACTAATCATGAAATTTATTTAGATGATTTTATGGAGAACCTTGTAGAGTATACATCAAAAATTGGCGGGAAATGAAAATCTTCAGTAAACATGGAAGAACTAAGGTGTCATTTCGTTCCATCTTGAAAATGATCAATTATGTATAATCAAGAATCTAAATGGGATTGAACCTAATTTATTTACTAATCGTTTTATGCATGATATCTTTAAATCACTAAACCTGAAAATATTGGTTCGTTGTTGAAGCTTCAATTTAAAATGTGCTTTTAAAAGAATGTCTTAGTTCCTGCTGAAGTTTTTATTAGTGATTTCATTAAATTCATTTAGTTTTGGACTTTCGAACCTACAGTTACATTATTTTATCAAGCTTACAAAATATAACGTCCAGAATTTGAAATAGAAATCGTTTTTATAGTCGAACTAGTTTCTGTTTCAAACAGCTAGATTTGAGATAGATGTAGATACTAAATTATTTGCACAAATAAATATGTATTCTTCGCCGTACGTAGTATAATTAATCATGTCTAAATTTCTTCTACATTGTACTTCTCCTAATTCTGAATATTTTATCGAGCATCATTTTCTTGGGTGAACTGCTCAAGCAATACAGGATTGCATATGAATACTAGATTACATCAATCGCAAATGATCTATTAAAGTGATTCATTTTTCAGTAGGTTGTAAATAACATTTCTTTATATCTATATACAATTGGTGAAATTAAGATTGAAAGCTGTTGTTTAGGTCTGAATCAATGGGAAGTTTCAAGCAACCAGTACAAAAATGAATTAAGCTTCACCCTATTACACAAGCTAGTGACTATCTGGACTTGGTAGTTAAGTGGATAATGTGATGGCGTTTAAAGAGAACGGTAATGGGTTCGAGTCTCGAAGTGAGCATCAACTCTGAGATGCAGATAAATCCATGTGACGAGCCTCAAATAGGACGAAACACGCGTCCATGTTCCTACTGATAACCACCATCATTTCAACTTATAATGCTTATAAATTCATAAGCTTATATTTCTCTATATAATTAGATAATCAATAATAAAATTCAACTGTCATTGATTAACTAAAACTAACTATTTGGATTAAAGACTTTCATCATCTCGTAAAATATTAGAATACATTGGATAGATCTTTTTATTCAACAAAATTAACTTTCAAAATATACACCACTATACTAACTTGACAAAAAAATCTTTCGATTCGGAAGTAAGGATCATGAAATTCCAGTGATGATAATAGTTTTCCTAATTTGAGGGCTAGGTGTGATAAATGAATTACTAGCTAATATTTTTGAACAACAAACGATTACTGAGTAAAACGATGTAGTAAGGATCACTGTGTAGGATATGATAGTCAGTCGATCTGTAAACCATGTAGAACTTGGGACAGATGCACCAAATTATTTTGTTGAATCTCTGAACTACTAACAACTACAAACTAGTTGATTGGAGGCAGAAGAATATCTCTGACGTACATTTCGCAATACTTCACAATCGTGAACATGGCATTCCTTCAATTTTGTGAGAACCAATGTCTTTTGTAGAATACTAGTCAAATTTAAATTGGATACTCTATGACCAAGCTGCTCTGGATACAATGAACACCTTTTAGAACTGAGATATTTGTACTGACTGGTCACTGAAATATAACTGGTGACATCATTTCTGTCAATATTAAGATCCTACCAAACATAGCATTAATCACTACTCGGTAGTCGATCGTTACAGAAATAATCATATATTCATAGTATGAAGTACTGTAGGTTTTATCGGCTTATTTGTACAACTAAATGAAACGAAGTTGCACAATTACCACAACCGTTTCATAATACTTTGACAAAACAGGTAAACTTTGTAAAGAACTTGCTTATTTGAGAAAGCTTACCATTCATTTGTGAAAAAATTGTATAAGAATATAATTATTCGGCTTCTGAAGCATAAAGCGTTCATTACGTAGGAGAAAATTTTATTTTTTCACTATTCCAGTTGACCGAAGATGTTTATCGAGGATCTAATGATAAATTATTTTACGTGTACCTCAATCGAAAAATATTTTGATAGTGTATTGGATAATCGTTATCAGTCTTAAAAGTAGTTTATGAGAAAACTCATCAAAGTATACTTCCACAATAAGGATTATATCAATTGAGTGAAATACTCTTGATCTCTACTGTAAGTCATCATTATAGCATTCAATTTACTTAGTATTTTAATCATATTTTAGAATGACGAGTTTAAAACCTCAGTTTAAACAACTGGCTATCCTTGTAGTCAATTATTTACCCATCATTTCACACAGAAGAACGTCTCCCCAATTCCAGTGACTTCTACTAATAAATTGGGGTTTATAAGTAATGGTTCATTATTTCTCCTTGTATACAGCATTTAAATGATTATTGTTCAAAATTTATATTATTTTTTCAAATACTTCAATGAGCAAATAAGGTTAATTACCAAATCATCCCTGACAACACACTAATAACAATATTCTTCAAGAGCAACTACATAATTTGTACTTTCGTATGAAAATGTAAATGAACTGTGGAATAATGAATTATCATTATATGGTATATTTCAATACAAATTACACCAAATCTTCTACAAACTCATTTTTTATGAAATATTGTTTCAAATTATGAAGCATTTGTATTAAATATTAAAACCTACAATGAATTGTTAAAAAGAAAAACACTCCCATCCTAATAATTTCTTTTGATTGAGATCATGAACCGATTCGAATCCCGCTAGCGGGATCGTGGATGCTCACTCCTGAGGATTCCCAAAATAAGACTAAACGATTGTTCAATGCTTCCAGGTCTTCAACGGTAATCTAACATCAATCGGTTAATGATCTCGATCAAAATCCTAATAATCTCCACAACCACATACTGAAAATTTCATTTACAAAAAATATATGAATCAGGATTATATATACTCTGAGAAAGTTTCATACACTTTGTTCTAAACAGATTTATCATGATTTGATATTTAGAATCATTTAGCAGACAGAAAGATGTTCTTGTCTAATACTAGTACTAATTACCATCTTATGATCTTCTTGAATTAAGCAACAAAAACTTATTTTTGACGCCAAATGATGCTATTTGTTTTTGTAAATAAATTCTCATGATATAACACTTCATGTCAATGAATAATTTCACAGGCTTTCGCTTGATGTATTAAAAAATAAAATGTGTTTTTTCGACTGAACCAAATAGAATCATAACAACATAACAGGAAACCTATAAATAATATATGTGTAAACGTTATATTCACTTGATGTAAACTACAGTTACTATTCACACCTTCGCAGTTTAACTGAAAATACTTTCAGGCAATAATACGGAATATATATATGATACAAATATTGTTGGAGGCATAGATGAAAACATCAACTGTTTCATTAGAAAAAGTTACATTATGATTGCATTTGAACTGATAGATATAAAATCCTGTGAAATAAATCTTTACGACTACATTTCGAGTATCAATTGAATTAACTACACATAGATGGTTTCTTGAGGTAAGCTAACTAACTGGCAACCAGTGATACTTATGAATAATTAATTAAGATATTATTGTGAAATTTTCGAAAATTCCCTAACTACCCAGAATGATTTTCACGTGTGAGACTAACAGGAGAAAAAGTTTCAAATATTATATCCTACTAATATTTTCATCCATTGTATGGCATATAGAAAAACCGATGTACAACTGTTTTAACTTGTTGGAATTAGAGACATCTGTCTAAAAAGTCCACAGAATTTAGTTAATTTATGCAAAGTCAATGAATGATAAAAAGACTAAGATCATTAAAAATATGAAGTATACTATATGTACCATCTTCAAATAAATATAAGAAAATATTCCTCAACTTATAAACTGTAAAAATGATAAATGTTTTCCAATTCTTTCAGTAGACAGACATATGGGAATAGACATAATGTAATAATTTTCTAAATGAAAGTCAGTTTCAACATTGACTGAAAGCAAAATAGTAACGTTTTGATTGAAATGAATACCGACACCACAATATTTAATGTTCTCGTTCCTTACTTACATTATACCTGAAACCATTATTTAACTGGTAAAGTGTAAACAAGTCACTTCAACAATATATATATTCAATACGGACACGACTTATTGCCTACCCAGTTATTTTGTCAGGACAAATAGCTTTTATATTAAGTACATAGCATTACTATTATTATCAAAAACCAATAATTTTGTAAAAACTTCCCTACATTTCAAATATAGTTTCATGGTTTAGAATAAGTTGATTATACTGACTGAATGTATATTTAAATTCACTTGATATTGTTTGTTTGAATCTTCCTATTGATGTTTAGTACTGCAATTGTTCAGCCCCTTATTGGCATTTTTGCATACTGTGAGTAGTGCCTCGATATAGCGTTATCTACTCAGCTACTGAGTCCTGATAGCTGAGTAGATAACACGATGGCGTTTGAGGCGAAAGGCACTGGATTCGAGTCCCAGAGTGAACATCAACTGTGAGATGCAGGTATATCCAGCTGACGAGTCCCAAACAGAACTAAATGCGCGTTCCGGATTACACTGCTAGCCACTATCCATCTTTGCTGATAATGCTTGTGAATGTATATTTATTTTTAAAGTTTTAACTCGTGATCTATATTTGTATATTTTAACTTTCAAACCTGTAATCCATAACTAGAAATGCAACAAATATTTAACTCATCATGCACGACTTTTCCAAATGAGGAAACAACAAAAGTTGTACTTGGAAAGATTTGCAAAACAGATCTTTTTCACGTATTAAAACATAACAGTATACTGTTGTGGGGATTGTTGAGCTTAGATTGATATCATGAATGGATCAATGTTAGACTACCACTGAAAACCTGGGAGCATTGGGCAGCCGTTTCGTCCTAGTATGAGACTCCTGAGCAGTACGCACCAACGACCCAGCACGTGGGACTCGAACCCAGAATCTTCAGCTTCGAGCGCGAACGCTTGATATCTAGACCACTGAGTTGGCCGGCATCCAACGGTGTCAATGTCTAACTTAAAACAATCCACGTCATCGAGCGGCTGTCCACTATTGTCATTAGTCATTAACTACGTCACAAAAGACACGGCTGAACTCTACTGGTCACATACATTAAACTCAAAGTATGTTCTTATAAAAACTCGATATCAGGTAACTTGACAATAGTTTGTGTAGCTTAGTTGAATGTTAGCAATTACTACTTTTATGGAACCTCACTATAAATATTTGACAAAATACTGTAATAACTGAAACTTGTTTCATCTATATAGCATACTATCATTCGTAAAGCTCCGTTCTATAATAACAATAAAAAATTACAGACAAACTCCTAAAACGATCCAACCCAGTACAGAGTTTTCACATTAACTTCGTTATATGGTGCTATATTATTATTTTTCAGTTTTATGATTTAATTGTGAACCCACGATGTAGTTTCAAACAAAATTAACTTCATCTATTTCAGGTATAAGTAAGCTTTTTAGTTATTCTGCATTCACTAAACCATTCTCATTATGCTTTGTTTGTGACAATTTGTCTTCTCAGATATGTTGACTTCATTTGTCTTGCATTTCTGCTAATCATTTTGTTTCATTGACCTCTAATCACGTGAATGATTGCTTTTTTTGACACAGATTTATAAACTTGCTTTTTATTTCAGTAGGTCTTCTGGTCCCAGCTTGATCTAAAAGGTATAATTCGAGAAACTGTCTAAGATTTTTCAAAATTCACTAGTCAAAAACGTGGATCTATTTTTTCAGCTTCATAATGGACTGATCTGAAGCTGAAATAGTTAACCTGTTTGATATTTTAAGAGTATTAATGTCTCTTATTTGTTGAACGGTATGTTTTACTCTACTTTTATAAGTAATCGTAATGTGAATAATATTTCTGCTTCTATGATCCACTTTGATTAATATACTTTTTGTAATCCCTTTAGTAATTTTACAACTAAATGAAGCCATCAGAAAAATGAACAGGCATTTCTTTCTGAAAACTTATGGTTTCTATATCAAAATATTAAGGAATGCAAATCTGAACCAGACACTATCATCTCTTGAAAATTCTTGCGATTACAGATCAGATGATCTGAAATTTTTAAAATTTTTTTACAGATTAACCTCAGTCGACGCCCAGTTTAGTGGAAATTAAAAAAGGTCCATTAAATATAGTTCACAGGTAGTTAAAGTGTAAAACAGAGGTGTGACTGCAGTAAGATAAATAATATACATAAAGCGAAAGAAATTTTAAAAAATCGAATAGCTTTTGGTAAATATAGGTTTTTGTGATGATAATTAATTTAAATTCGTAGTCAATTAGGAGTTGAAATTTTAATAGAGAAGGAAAGTACCAGAGTAATAACTGTAACCTGAAACTTTAGTTTTCCAAAGTCTTTACCCTTTCCTTACTCTTTTCTATTGAACTTTGACCCATAACTAAATTAATTTTGAGACATTAAATAGGAAAAATGTATTTGTAAAATCTAAGCAAATGAATATGAAGTAAATCCAACGTTCCACCCGGCAATCTGGTCCAAGCTTTTTCAAGGAAATATAATCAAACATCAAAATTATTGAATATAAATAGGTACATGGTTCTCCGGTTCACTGTATAATGAATAGATCATCCAACCAACGTTAAAGATGTTTAAAGAAGGTATTTGTATTAATGTGTAGGATAACTGTGGTGTGAAACGAAAAGTGGTAAGATAACATATAGTGTCTATACGTAAATGAGAAGACATTTCATTCACTATATACTGTCTCTGATCGGTTAGTTTTCAAGGAAACAATTAGGAATGAATTCAAAGAGGAAGAACGTATTTGTAAATGAATGCTTTTATCAGTTTTATTGTTCCAATTAATTGTTTAACGAATTCCGATAAGACAACTAATTAGAACGACTGAATGTAATTGTTGTTACTCAAATAATACTAAATAGAAATAATAATAGTAATAATAATAATAATAATAAGTAAAACGGGAACTCCTTTTCCATTTTATCTATCTCGTATTATCTGAGA
>NW_017386068.1:142347-173330 GCF_000237925.1 Schistosoma mansoni
TCGTTCTAATTAGTTGTCTTATCGGAATTCGTTAAACAATTAATTGGAACAATAAAACTGATAAAAGCATTCATTTACAAATACGTTCTTCCTCTTTGAATTCATTGCTTTATCTTGCTTCTTTATCTTCATTTTATGCACGCTGTGACACTTTAATTCATATCATTTATAAAACTAATGTTGCCTTAGAAATTCACCGACCAGAGACAATATATAGTGAATGAAATTACTTCTCACTTACGTATAGACATAATATGTTATTTTAACACTTTTCGTTTCACATCACAGGTTTGACTATATTTCCTTGAAAAAGCTTGGACCAGATTGTCAGGTGAAACGTTGGATTTACTTCATATTCATTTGCTGAGAATTTACAAATACATTCTTTCTATCTAATGTCTAATATCACCTTGGCGCCAAATACTGTGAAACTATGCAGTCTAATTTAGACGAAAGTTCTTATATAAATTAATTTTGATTCTAAATCCTTTCTTGATTCGTTTCACCCTAATTTCAACATTTCATCTCACCCTATCACACAACCCTGTTATTTTTTTACAGTGTTATATCCAGACACTCATAAACAAGTTTCCTATAAAAGAACCGAACCAGGTACTTGAGCGAGAAAATGAAGAGTGGGAAGGAAGATTTATTAGTTAAAGCGAATCGAGAGATATCTGTACACTCATATATATATATATATATATATATATATATATATATACCTTGGAGATTTGAACCACGTGTCTAACCAACAGCTTGTGTCTTGTATTCTAGGAAATGATATAGAATCCGGGTGAATGGCATGAACTTTGGACGATGTATGATTTGCCCATTGTAAATCTTTTCTCACTGCTCCAATTACCATACTATTTATTATTAATTGAGTTGTTGAACTTAAAACCGATTTATTTCCAATATTATTCCACAAAATCTGCACATTTTGTAGTGTTATTGTTAGTTCACTGCAATGAACACGTTATTCAATTAAGCTATAAAGGTTTCAGGAATCCAAAGCATTTTTGTGTAATGACATAATTAACAACATCACATCGACACCTATTCAATCAATATACGTCCAATTATAGATTTATAATTTTTTTTTCCATGCAACATATTTTCAACGTTCAGTTTTTTTGTTACGTGAATACTGATTTCATGTATTGAAACAATCTAATTAAAATAAAAAATATAAGATTTGGTGAAATTTGGCTACAATTTCTATGTTTGTTTTTTTTCTTTATTCAAAAACAAAATCCTAGTAAGTGTAAAAAACGAAATGAGGTAAAGAAAAATAAGTCAAGTGGAAATAATTGTCAGTTATATAACAGACGTCTTTCTCATTCAATCTCTTTCTTAAAACTAAACGAAAGATTCCCTAAGATTTCTTTTACCAGTTTTTTCTTTTGAAATTTAATATCACGAGTAAAAAAATACAAAAATTAATAAACTCATTTATCAATGACCTTTTTTTACTGATAAGGATAGTTAGACAATATGTACTGTTGAAAGATCATGAATTTTGCAAAGTGATAGAATTGGTCACATAGATTATTTAGTTTCCAAACAGGATAAGTTTAAATTAAAATGTTAGAAGTTGGAGAATATTTTCGTTACTCATGAAATTTTAGACGACTACCTACCCATGTATTATCAGTCAATATTGCATGACAATGAGTTAGACATTTAGTTTACTGAACATATTCTAAGTTGAAAGAAAGAATTTCACAAGCACCATCAACTAGATGATCAGTCACTTCCCAATGACCGATTACTGATAACATTTGCTAAGGACAAATGTTTACTAAGCACGTTCATTTTATACTTAGTACGTCGTAGTTGTTTAGTATTTTGATGAAATTTTCTCTGATTGAATAAAATCGTTCCGGCACACAAACAACCTATATAAATTTTTATTCGTGTCAAAAATTCACTTGGTAATGTTTGTTTGAATTTTCCCACTGATGTTTAGGTCTGCAAATGATCAGTCTCTTATTTGTATATGTGCATACTGAGCGTATTGCCTCTATGTAGCCTTAATTCACAAGCATTATAAGCAAAGATGGATAGTGGCCACTAATGGAATCTAGGACGCGAACAGTATGCACATAAGCCAATAGTAGACTGATCATTTGCAGTCCTAAACATCAATGGGAAGATTAGAACAAACAATACCATGTGAATTTAAACTTCATCCTATTGCACAAGCAAGTGGCTATCTGGACTCAGTAGTTAAGTGGATAGTGCAATGGCGTTTGAAGCGAACGGTACTGGGTTCGAGTCCCAGAGTGATCTTAAACTCCGAGATGCAGGTACATCCAGCTGACGAGTCCCAAACAGAACGAAACGCGAGTCCTGGATTCCACTGCTAGCCACTATCCATTTTGCTTATGATGCGTGTCAAAAATGTTTAATCGTAGTATTCAAAATAATCATAATTAAAAGAGAATGTAAGTGAGGAATGAAACGCTGTCAAAATGTAGTGTTCTCTAAGATTTTGTTGGTCCTTCTACATGACCACTACGGACATAATCTCTATGCGATGTACTGTTAAACATTACAAAACTCCAAACAAGATTCCAAGAAAAAATGGAATTAATTTCCCGGTTTTCCATTGGCTCAATGTTGTTCAAATTACCGCCTGAAATGAAACATTATGAGCATAGAAGATGAAACGATGACTCAAAAGTAATAGCCATTTACAAAATATTTTTATAAATAATAAATTAAAGACAACCGAAAACAATAGTAAATATATTTTTATTATATCCCAATGAGTGGAAAATTGTATTTCTGGTATTTCCTGACTTAATGTAAGCCACTTCGTCAGAGTAAACAAATAACTATCAAGTCCAACCTTAGCATCGATACCTACAAAGTCAACCAAAAATCATCTCTACAAAATTTGTGCAGTATTAGAAAGTTTCAGTTCCAAATGAAACTCTCAACAATAACACAAATCTACCTTACTTAGAATTACATTTTCAACAATGATCAAGATTGTGATATAACTCATTCGAAAGTTTAACACAAGATTATTTTTGCTAGGCCATAAGTTTAATAAAGTATTTCAATTATAAATAAAAGAAATTGCCGTCTATGTATTTATGATATCAATGACCCCCCTTCAAGTGAATATGTGAAGCATGTAACATCTAATTAAAAATTCCAAAACTCTTAATTTCAAGAATTTATTCAGTTATACGATATACCTATTTCTTAATGAATGAATGAACATAAACTGTCAATAAGTCATTATTCATTTCATTCAACATTGTTAAATATGGTCACAAATTTGACTGAAAAATCATTAGAATTATTTTTTAGATTTATTACTTTAAGGAGAAAAAGAAAATACCTAAGAAAACGCTCCTCAAATCAATAACTGGTCTCAAGATATATTAAACTAGATAAAATTTATTTACTAGGAAACAAATAGCATTCCAAAAATCAAAGCATCAATGATAGACTCAACAATAGAGCTTCTACTGTTTCATAAATATTTGATCTGGATCAATGAATTATTAGTTTATTAAATAGATTTAGGAATATGAAGCAAGTTTATCTAAATCTAGACTTTAAAAACTAGTTCCTCACACAAAAAGTTATTGAGAATTTGATTTAGTTAAATGTCTCAAATCAAATTCATAGATATAGTAATCCTAAGGAAAAAATACTTAATCAGATTTACATTCAACTAACAAAGGTGATTACAATATCATTTCACAGCTCGCCAGTCAGGAAAATAAGATAAGACTTAAACGTGATGAATGAAGGTTGATTTATTATAGAATACTGTTCATTTGATAAGAAAACACTGGAATCGACATTAAATCAGTTACAGAATGAACTTGACCATTACTGAACACCGTGTGCAAGTGAAATTACACTGTTCTTCCTTAACTCAAATATCCTGTTTTTAAACTTTATTTTCGTTTTTAATAATACCATCACCGATAACTTTTGATAGGAATTAACTGATGCTATTCCTTTACACTTTCAGTGAGCTTAAAAATGCGTTGATGGACTTTACTTAAGTACTAAAATCTATCTAACCTACTTCACACATGAAATTCATTTAATATAATTGATTAATATCAGAAGGGGTTTTGTTGATATTATAGTAACTTTTAATAGTTGAGATCATGAGTCAATCGAAGCTAGATCATCAAAAAAAACTTGGAAGGCCGTTTCGTCCTACTGTGGGGCCCCTCGTCAGTGCATATCAACGATCTCGTCCCGTGAGATTTGGACCCAGGATCTATCGGTTTCGCGCGCGAGCGCTGAACCTCTAGACCACTGAGTTGGCCGACATCTAACGGTGTTAATGTCTAACTTCAATTAGTCCACGAAATTAAGCGACACATTCACCGTTGTCTTCAGTGAGTTACTATCTCACAATAGACCTGGTTAAGCGTTCGCACATGTGACCGGTAGGTCCTGGGTTCGAATCTCACGAGGCGGGATCGTAGACGTGCTTTGACGAGGAATCTCACAACAGGGCGAAACGACCTTCCAGTGCTTCCAGGTCTTCCATAGCGGTCTAGCTTCAATTGACTCATGATCTCAGCTATTTAAAATTTGTGTAATTGAATAAGCTAGTTCACTTATTAATGTATATGCAAAATATCTTAAGCGAGTATAATTCGTTGAATAGTTAATTAATTTTCTTTAACTATTATTGCAAAGTAAACATCATCTAATAAATCAAAACTTTTGACTAACCTGTTTTATTTACCTGCATTGTTCAGACATCCATAAATTACAAATCGTTTATGAACATCATATGATATTATTTCCGATCATATCTCACTTTCATACTTCAATAATATTCCAATGATGTAAATAGCTAAAAACTGTTATAAACACTGAATTACATAATATTATGATAATAATATAGGTGTAAAGCTGGATCTGTAAATAGTTTCCGAATTCACTGTTCATTATTAAATTTTTGGTTAGTAAATTTCTATTCATTACAATCTCTTTATTTTCTCTATAGTAGACAACTTTTATTCAAAATACAAAAAAAAACTGTGAATGCTTCTCTGCATTTTTTTTCTCACAGAATAGTAAATACGGATAATAAAATTAGCCTAAACTAAACTTGAAATACTATCAGAAACAATAACGTAGAAGTAAATTAACCCTTTTCTTATTAGGGAAGATAATTAAACTAGCTGGAAACTTTCTTTTCTTTTTTCTTTTTTTTCTTGTTAAAATGTGTGTGAATATTTTAAATATTTCACCATAAATTATTTTATAAAAATAAAATTCAAGTTTCCCTGAAAAATATTTTTAATATATAAATTTAAGAACTAAAATAGATTAACAAAATTTTTAATCATTTATGAATAACTTAGATAAAACTGTTGATGTAAAGTAGATTTCTTATTTAATTTAACTTCGTGGATCAGTTGAAGTTAGACATTAACACCGTTGGATGCCAGCTCAGTGGTCTATCGGTTAAGGGCTTCGGCTCGAGACTGGTAGGTCCTGGGTTCGAATCTCGCGAGAGTGGTTTCGTGGATGCGCACTGCTGAGGAGTCCCATAATAGGACGAAACGGCCGTCTAGTGTTTCCAGATTTTCGATGGTGGTCTAGCTTCAATTGACTCACGTTTTCAACTATAATTGTGAAAAGTTTATTGTTCCTTTTGTGGCGTGGTATACTTATAGCACATAAGTAGTATATGGTGATGGTCAGACATAGAATGTATTTTGGCAGAAGATCGATAAAGAAAGAACAGGAATGAAGCGCAATCGGTACGAAAATGCATGAACAATGAAATCAGAGAAGATGGACTGATATTTGCAGAAGAAACAGTTAAGATTGAGTCGATTGGTTGTTATTTTGCAAATGAACTATTTACTGTATGGTTATCAGAATTTAGTGAGATAGTCTGTAATTTGTGCTTGAAGACATTCGATTGTCCCCACCCGTGTTCTTGTTCACTATACTATGTTTGAATCTTTGAATTTTACAGGATTTTGTTGTATTTTATTTTCTTATTATTAATAAGAAATGTATTAAATTGTAATTAGAATAGTTTCAGTTCTTTTATCATTTACTTTGATATTTTAACTTGCCCCTAAATGCCCTGGTACGGCCGAGAGTTGGGGGAGTCCGCTCTCCCTCTCGAAATGCTCTCACATAGGCAGGCGTATATAGCCTCTGCCAATGAAGTCCTACTCTCGTGGCATGACTGTTGTTTACGAAATTGAGAGGACGAAACGCGAATGTCCTGTGCTTTGACCGGGTTGGTGGACACGGAAAGTCCACCTAGGGGAGTTGGAAAACGCTGATTTCAAGCCAATGGTGCACATCGGCTCCAGTATCCTGGAGGAACAAACGGCGTATGAACCTATTGCTGGTCACCGGCTACCATGGGACTGCATCTCCTCACGATGCTCCACTGCTTTGTGGATCAGACCTTTAGGTCAAAGGCTCTGGGTGTGGCCCCCTAAGAAAACCACCTGCTTCAGTTTGGGCACCCGGGCAGTATCACAGTTCTCACACAAATCGAACGAGATTTGTGTGGCGCATATATATCTGGTGCTCCTTTGTACCAATATTTATGTGTTTAAATAAATAAATAAAATATTTTAATTTAAAATTAAATGAAAATAGATTACAAAAGTTCAGTTTGATGAGAAAAATCAACCATTTATATGTTAAACAAACACTACCTAATTATAGTCAATAAAAATATTTCAAAAGGTTTAAGATATATATTGAGTTAACGAAATAATGACCATCTATAGTTAAATCTACACTTAAATCCTTGGATATAAACCATTCATACCAAATCAAAGTTAAAACACTAGCTATAGATATTTATCCAAAACTGACTTCACTACATTGAAATGTAAGCAGAAGTTCATAGTACGTTGTGATGAGTAACCTATTTTACATAGCCATCATACTATTAAGACAGTTTTTCATCATATTATTTTTGTAAATTACTTTAGTCTATTCACTTTAGTATTTTTTTAATATCATACATTTTATTGTACATCACAATGTCAATAATTCAAGTGAACAAGTGATAGATACACTCATAGACAATTTAAGAATTATTTTTATTTACATTCTTTAACAGAATGAGTTATGGCTTATTTATTTACTTTCCTTTTAGTAAGTCTCTTAAATATTTGTTTTTTCTGTAAACTTTTACGACTATTTTTTCGATTTAGATCTATCCTACAAGCATCTGGTAGAGTTTCTTATGGTTATACTTTTAAGTAATAAGATCATTATTGCATACATCTTCAAATTTAGTTATGCACTAATAAGACTTATCTGTAATAATCAGCATAATTCATTTTTCCTATAACATTTAAGCTTTTTGAATCAGTGAACTCAACATTCTGTTCAGTAATTTATTTTAATGATGTATATATCGATATATTTTATTCGTACTTGGTATATATACATGTTAATTCAGATTGAAACTATATGTTTAAAGACTCACTGTAAAATAGAAATCAACTTGTCAAGTTATAGGCCAAATTAATAAACCTTGAACAGAATGGTCAAATACAACCAACATTAAAAGATATTTTAAGAATTTGGTACATATAAAGATGAACAGTCACATATAACAGTTACATAGCTCTTTTAAACATCGTATCACATCTTGGTGTTTATCCCATTTACTTTCAAACGAGGATATTTTCCGCGAATATATATTTGAAATGTAATATCACTTCACCAAAACGATAATTCCAATCCATACATTCCACTAAAATTTGAAGAGAACTAGCCTTTTAGATGTAGATAAACTGGATAAAACTTTTTATCAAAAACGCATGTTGAAACTCCAAGTCTACGCTCACCTTAAAGGTAGACAAAAAAGTAAGACAATGTGTTACAAATGTGTCACCATAATTAAACTTTCAAAGCAACTGAAACCGTAATATTCAAGCATGATTCAACCACTACTTCTTAAAAATTTTCAACAATATATATATGTATAAAAGTCTGTTTTCTGGAAGCTTTACATTAATATTACATGTTTAAAATCCTACTTATCTAACATCCTATTTGGTGGTATGTAGTTAAATGGTGAAATAGGTTTTCAAAGCTTTAAGGGGTCTTCATTTCAGACAAGCATGACCCTTATGTTAAGATAAGTCTATAAATCCAAATGATTTCATAGACTACGGCGCTCCAAACATGTAGTGTCGATTTGCATGCCTAAGAAGATAGCCTTTGAATTTCTTGATGGTTCCGTAGCTATAAAAGAGTATTTGAATAGTTTTGCAATGGTTGAAGGTGTGCCAGTTACTATAATCAAAGTAATAATTTGAGTTCAAATTGGACACTGATTTTCAAACAACCGACCTTAGGCTTTATTAAACATTCCGTGTCTGTGACACCTTCATAAGTGAGGCTTGAAATGATCTGCTACATAAACGGATATACTAAAATTCTGTTTCTTGTTTTAAAGCTAGGCATGTATGTGTTTGCGATCTCGAGTATTTTTCCCGATCTTAGATATTTTTTTCTCATTATGTCTGAACACACACATCTCAAGTTATGAAGATTAAGGCTCCCTCGTTCAATACGCCACAAGTCATCCTACTCTGGTCTGACGACATGCAAGATTTAACCTTCACAAGCATGGCTTTACCGGCCCATGTCCCCAGTTCGTCGAACGAGTGAACTCACTACCTGGCGAGTTCAGTAGGTATGCTACACCCAGTATGACTGCCAGTTAGGTTTCAAGACTCTGGAAAACTTTGGAAAAGTCAGTCCTCAAATTTGAATTCATGATCAATCAGTAAAGGTCAGATCAATCCTTTTACAAAACAGTTTTAAGACACCGCACAGCAACAAAAATTTTGCTAAGAATTAGAGGACTGATCATTCAACGGCTTTCCGCAACTGCACTTGTTTAATCTTCCTCGTTATGTTCATATAGATCTCATTCAATTTCAGAGCAACGCATCTGATCAACTACCATCATCAGTCAACTACATTCAGCAGATCTCCAGAGCCTTCAGCATCGAGGTTTATTCTGTCGAAGAAAAGCTTGAATAGGTTCAAACAAAAATTCAGATCTTAAATACACCTTCACACGTTTTCTCAAGGTTCGGAATGACTTCCGGTGGCCTAGAGATCTATAAAAAGATTCATCACTCAAAACGTTTGCTCCCAGACAACGATAAAAGGCAAATAATTATTCATTTTGGTACCACGACACATACGGTAATTCGTCGCAGAACTTCAGAGGGCTTTGAGGTTTCCCCAGTTCTCAATGTGAATTCAAATGACCATGAGAAGGATCCGTTTCCTCGTTTACAGGTTTAAAATAGAAGGTCGATTATCACAAACAGTAAGATGTACGTTTACTTGAATCTAGGTTCACCCAAACCCATACACTGAACAAATCACCTGAATAAACCTGGTCAGTCATGCAGGGAAATCCCTTTAGGTCCTGGGTGATAAACCATCAGTCACTCGACAGTAGCTCATCTTATGAAAAGTTGAGAATTTAAAGTAAAAGGCACTGAGTCGTACTACAGATGTGAACATCAAGAGTGGGATGCAGACAAACACGCCCGATGAATCCGAAACAGGTCGAGGGGCGCGTTCTGAATTTAACTGCTTGTCATTATATAATTTTATCGAAATGCCTGATCAAGTGTCATGCGTGGTACGAATCCTTGATGGTGGGTTCTCAACTAGTTAGTTACAATGCAAATAAGGAGACTAGCATCAGATGACAAATAACTGCCTAACTACTTGTTTCGAAGCCAAACCAGCTGCTAGAATGTTTAGAGCACACGACCAACATTTAGATTCCTTCCTATATGTTTTCAGATAAAATATAACTGAACAAACGACTGCATAAAGACTTGAAAATGGCCAACGAAACTGATCTCACTGTCCTTAAGTAGTTACTAACCTATGTTATATGTATCAGCCTGAACTACCGGTTGAAAAGAATAGGACTACTACTGGGGAGTCACTGAGCCAGAAGAGATATGTATCCTCAAAACTTGTAACTATTCCCTGACATCGATATGTAGTCTTCAATAAAGTCTGTTTCACTTCAGTATTAATACGTATATATCTGGCAATCTTGACAAGGAAAGCATCATAATAGTGTGGGAGCTGATAAATGAGGTGTCTCGGACACATCTTAGCATTCAACCACAACAAGTAACAATGAAAACTATAATCTGAAGGTCCTATCGAAATGATATTTCATTTATGACGACTCCAGCGAGTGGTGTATCTTCATCCATTCGAAAAGCTACTGGAAAACTCGTCCATAGTCTAGTATGGTTAAACGAATCCGCATCGAGATGAACATCTTGAACAGGGTGTTCATCTTTCACAAATTAGGAGAGTTTGTCAATGAAGTGGAAGTGACGAAATATTGGTGTTTTTTGATGTTGTGAAAATACCATAAGTTGTTTCTTCGCCGACATTTGTAAAGTCACTGTGGAGGTATTAAAAACTAGTTTGGGTGTCGGAAAAATCGGAGGAAATACTTCACCAACTATTTTCATGTTCCCCAGACTCTCTGTATGATTCTTTCTGATAATGAATATGTTGTTTGATTCGGTTATTAATTATACTCAGTGTTGGTCTAAAGAATATTCCACTACCAATTAACTTGGTTGTGTTACAAATTTTGAACGGGTTATACGTAGTATCCTTATAGACCTATCATCTCAATCGCAAGCCAAACACTGACAGAGTCTTTTTACAGCAGGACTGGCAATATTTGACCGTTTAAGAACCTTCATTTTGGAAATCATTGATTTCACTGTGTTTTGGATGTATTTGTTTGTAGTTGTAAGTTACAAGTTGATCAATTTATCCTGCTTCAGTAGAAGACGAGAGTAAAATCTGGACGTAACAGTCTGCTGCTAGAAACGTGAGAGCCAGATTCAAACAAGCCATTGAACTTATTAAGTGAATTGTATTCCAGCTACGTGTAGATGCAGTAAAAAGTGTCAATAACCACAACCCCACACAACCCCTGCACCCACTACGGGATATGAAAAAAGGCCAGTCTAACAAGTTGTTATACACCACAGCTATGAGTCTTTATCTAAAGCCAACAAATTTCATGAATTATATGTTATTGTCCAGGTACAGGGGTAATCATCTTCTGACTGACTGGAGATTCAAACGTAGTTCACGTTGAATTATGTCCATCACAACTCTTCTCTTTACGCCTCAGCTCTTGCCCAGAAGATCGTGACACAGGGCAGCTACAATATTCATCTTTGACCCTTGACCTGGATATCTCGTAGTTAAGTTCAGTAGTATCCATCTCTTGAGACGCGACTTTACGGTCATTATTTCTCAGTTCACTCACAAAATATTTTACTTCAGCAAACTTATCTAGCCTAACTTTTGAAAGGCAGTAGGTTCAGGAACTTCCCCAATTAAAGTATTTCCTGTAGAATCTGAGGTTCAGTGAACTGTAGCACTTTTGAATAGTTTCAGCATCAACGCAACTGATCTTTTTCAAGCAATTTCCAAGAGAAGGAAAAATATCCGAATATGAAGTCCGTCTCTTATCATGATAAAATTCTTGATACTGTTAAATTAAAACTGTTCAAGAAAACAACTCAATATTGGCGCAATATGAAAGCCTCAAAGATCAAACTAAACTTAGTATGTTCAAGCCCCACTTCAGTGTCCCAAGGATATTTCCTGCCACATAAACAGTTATATAAAAACACACTGAAGGGTATACACGGTAATAGTAAATGAATTGGTTTTACTTAATATAAGGAGATATGGAGGAAGTAGCCACCTTGTCCGACGACTAAGTGAGCATTATTGTCCATGAGCTGGTTTAAATGGGCAACAGAAATAGGGTATATTTATATTGGCATCTTTCAAAATGGTATTTAGATTACTTGAATGTGACATAACTGGACAGAGTCGACATTCATGTCCCTATCAATAAAGTGACTATTATGCTGACAATGGAGAAGGCTGTTAGTAAGAAGTTTGTGCTTCGTTTTGTTCAGAGGTTGAGAAGTCTGTGAATTCGAAAATGACTACTCAGAATGAATCAAGAGTTTCCTGTGAGGTTGAGACACAACCTGATAAGGATTCTTGACTGAGTGCATCAGCTAACTACTATACAGTAGATCTAATATGATTAGAATGAATGCAAAATGTTCACAGAATCATTCATGTCTAAGAATTCCCTGTTAATATAGTCGTGCCAAGGTCATTAGGAACTTTAGATACTGAAAAGCCAAAATATTAGATGAGACCCACTTCTGGCTTCTTACACACGCAACCAGTATAATCACTACAACTGAGCTTACACACTTAAACACCGAACCATACTCACTCCTGTTTATAGAGCAGTGTCACTAGCAAGCACTTACTGAAATAATAACTTCTGATGGTGGTACTAGGCTTGAAAGAGAAGTTTTCGATCAGGATAGCGGCCTAACACTTTACGACTGGACTTCAAAGTCGGGCAGAAAGCAATGAACTTACTTTCTACTCCTTAAAGCGTATGTTCTTTACGTATGAAATTTTCGAAACTACATACACAACTGGGTGATTTCTCCCTAAATATGTAGTTGATCGAGTGGTGTCTAGGTTTTCTGTAAATAAAGATGTCTTCAGGATCAAAACTACACATCATTAGCCTGTTCACTAATGTTTCGACTACTTTTTGACAGCTTGTAGAGTGTAAACATTGTGTTCCGTCCTTTAAATGATAAGAATATTCTGGGACGCATCGATAAACAAGTCACAAAATTATCTTGACGGTACGGGTTCAGGCTCCGAGCGTAATATCTAAAGTCAACCTATCTTCACCTTTCGTAATATAGGCGACTCAGAAGTATCGCCTACTTCCCGCAAAAAGTTTGCTACATTTTTAAGACCACCAGAAACATGTACAAACAGTAAGATCTTAAACAAAGTACTATTTACCATTCTTTATCTTGTTATTTAGTACTAGGGTGGAACGATGACCGTCGTGGAGAAGAAGACCTAGTTTAATACAATATATCACAAATTTTACCACAGATACTGAGGCCGCTGATAAACTTAAGAGTTTGGCAGACCAATTTCGTTCAAAGATTATTAAGAAAGTACTACAGCATACTGAATGACAACCAACATAAGCCCTTAAATTTTTTACTGAGGTACGAATATGAATATTACACTGGATCACTTAAGACAAACTCGCGCGCTATTCAAAGTAGGCAGTGGTGTTTGTCGTCGCTCAGTAAATCTTTTAGTTTCGATTGTGTCCTGACATGTGATAGTTCCTTTTATGCCTTACTAAAGTAAATTTTCATCTACAGTAACGTGAAAGTTATGGCCTGTTGTGTTCTGTGTCGGTCACTTTTACAGGTTACAGCACCGGACTCACACTGGTTGCATATCAGCGATGTCGCAAGCCTTGATCACGTCAGATGCATTAAGCACGCTACTTTATAAAGCCTTTGCTGATTTTTGCAGTGAGCCTTACACATCTAAAACTCCATCCTCAGATAAACAGCCAGCAGCAGATGCTTTAGTACCTGTCATATTACGAAAACCGAGAAGCGTTATCATGGATCCAGCTTTGGATCCAAATAAAATATGATGTAAGAGTCGGAAAAACACAAATGTAGGCGACGCCGCAAGAGAAAAGAAAAAGTGTACAAAGAAGAAACAAATTACAGAGAGATCCAAAATATGTGAGTCGGCAGACCCGTCAACAGAATCTCTCATCAACACAAAACAGAACACGCAGGAGCAAAGTCTGTACTTTGAGGAAGATTTGGCTAAGAAGCAATAAATTTAACTATTGACTAAAAGTAGCACTTACAGAATTAAGTGAAAAAAGTAAGACCAGCGCATATTTTTCGAAACTGATCTGCGGAATTGAGGAGAGTTTAGAAAAAAGCTCAAAGCCTATGAAGACATATCTCTTAGAGAGGTCAGTAATTCGCCACAAGTAAAAAGAGTCTTCCGAAAAAGAACTAAACTCTAGATATGAACTCAATCTAAGCCATGTCAATTCCCTTATGGGAAAGCTACTTCCTGGAATAGTAACAGGAGTCAGTATTCATAAGCTTTTCAGAATGGGACAGAAAGTGGGTTCAAAAAGCACCCGAGTAAGCTGTCTCTTGAAAGCTGCTTGTATCACCGCCGACGAGCGCGACCTAATATTGGAATATTCAATCAAACTGGCTGGATTCAGAATATATGTAAGTGCTGATCTCAGCTTGGTCGATCGTATTAGGGGACGATTGGTAAAAGCAGCAATAAATGAGCGTCGTCGGAACGGTTCAGAGCAAAATGATCCACACACCACTCTAGGTAGAACGAGAAAGCCCTTCATAAAGTTAAAGGTATGCTAGACATATGCTCATAGCATACCAAATAAAATGGTGGAGGTCAAAAACGTGGCGGACACAGAAGACCCCGATGTCAATGCCATCTCAGAAACATGACTAACATCAAAAGTGTGTTATAGAGAAACTGATTTGCTTGGTTTGTTATTTTGTACGTCTTAAAGGACAAAAACGTAGGATTTGTTTGATTACCCTATAAATGAAAAATACCTTGACCATATGAGCCTTCAAGACAGTGGTGCATGACCCAGGGACATGTAAGTTGGCACGCTGCCGGCTGAAATCCAAAGTCCAAGACATTAAATTAGTTGTAGTACACCGCAGTTCATAATGTGTAATGAATCCCTTCCCCGTAAATAAGTTGAAATCTTGTTTAAATAAGTGTAGAAGCCTTATAGTAGTTGAGTCTTATGTACCCTCTATTGATTGGGGAAGCATAGAGGCAGGGTCGCGAAGAACGTCTTTTGACCATGAATTATTAGAGACCGCAATCATCCTAGAACAATGTAGATTCCTACAGATATGACCTACGATACTCCTTATCTGTCTTAGACTTGGTCTAAACGCACGGTCATGATGTCAGTCGATAACGGAGCAACAGAAATGACAGTTCTCGTACATCAGTTACATAACAAACAACACCACTAGATTCCCGGGTTAATTATGGAGGAGAGTGGACCTAAAATGATAGAGAAAGACAAGGACAAAGAGGGTTATTTAGAAACAGTTTTCACTAAGGAGCTTCTTCTAGACAAAGGACCACATTCAAATACAAAGTCATTGAATGGGCTACTCACTGTGGACTTTGATAGAGACGACGTACTAAGAGATCTAAGCACTTAAGACTAAGAAAAATCAGCAAAGTGGGATTAAAAATACAAAAAGAATACATGATACAAATTGTATAGCGCTTCGCTGCATGGCTGACCACAATATTCAACACGTCACTTGTTCAAGGTGGGTTGCTACGGGCCGGAAGAATGCATTTGTCACTACTGTTCATAAGACAGGGTCAAGGCGACTTCTTTCGAGCTAAAAACCTGTCATCCTCACCAGCGTCGCATTTAGAATTTTGTAAAGAATAGTCAAAAGGCCATAATTACCTTCATGGAAATCAACAACTTGTTTAACAGTGAACAACATGACTTTACGAAGGCTTAGATTTGCACAAAAAATCTGTTTACAGGAAGAGAAGTTGGTATGGCTGCTAGGTTGTGGAAACTCAATGCATGCTGTCTAGGTCCCTTACTTCTCATGCTATATGTAAATGAACTAGTAAGTATCGTCAAGCCCCTACACGCTGATTATGTAAAAATTTGATGGAAAATAACAAACGATGCAGATGTGTGCATCCGCTTAGACGTTCTGATCAGCTTGTTCAAAAAATTGCTGATAATTGTCAACCCGCAAAGTGTTTCTGTATGCATACTGGGGATACAAAAGCGAATCCGTAAAGGATTGGAAAGAGTCCATGCCCGTAGGTCGGTCTCACTATGGGGAGACAGTGAGCCACAGTCTTAAGACCATGACCCACCGCCATGCGGTTGTTGCTAAGATGTTCATAACCCTATGAATCTTAAAGCAGACATGTATCAAGTTGGATACTAGTATTTTCACAACAATATACACAATTAGTGAAATCCAATATTGCAAACAGTCTGAGCTGCAAACCTCTGTTTATAAGGTGAATCATACATCTCGTAAAAAATCAAGGAGGGCGGCTGCCTGTTCGATTCCAGAGCTCCGGGACAAAATAACAGTGGCATACTAGTTTCCAATAACTTTTATCAACTCTTGGAGCCTGTTATCCGAAGTAGTGTCCCTACCTTCAAATGACTAATACTAGAGGATACTCAAAATTCTCAGAATCTTACTAGAAATAGAAAGATATGGATCACAGATCTTCTGTCGACAATGCTCGAATCGAATAGAAGTCAAACTAGGTGTTGGTTTGTTCAGTATTGCTGACAAATGCGGCAAGTTTGAAAGGTCTTCAGCGCGCGATGTCAGAAATGGAAGTTGATGATACAGGGCCAGTGGCATCCCTCAGTGAGAATAAGAAACGTTTCGAGATAAAAAAGTGGTATGCGGTTGCTTTATGGGCCTGGGATATCGTTGTTGATAATTGTGCTATCTGCCGGAATCACATAATGGACTTATGTTTGCTTGGGTTATTCTCTGCTCATATTATACATAATAGGTATTGAATGTCAAGCTAACCACGCCTCTGCTACAAGTGAAGAGTGCACTGTTGCTTGGGGTGTTTGTAATGTGAGTTGAATTTTGCAGTATTTAATCTTCCACAAAGCATGCTTTTCATTTTCACTGTATATCCCGATGGTTGAAAACAAGACAGGTTTGCCCTCTAGACAACCGTGAATGGGAACTGCAAAAGTAAGTGATAGCTTCGTCTGTACTATGTTTCATTTTAGATATGGCCACTGAGTGGACCTGGTGATTATTTTTTGACTTGTCAGTTACGGTTGTACCTGTTCAGATAATAAAATCATTAGACACAACGTTGTTCTTTTTTATTACTTTTGTAACGTTCTCTACAATAATGCAATGTTTTAGACGCATGGGGAGTTGGTGCTGTGGTCTTTGTGCAAATTCAGGAAGTGACGAAGTGAGTACTGAACGGTTTTAAAACAATTTGGAGAAAACTTTTTGTTTATTTCGAGTAATCGTTTTTCTAGCCCAGCCAAATGCTATTAAGGTTGTATGTTTCATTGCTTAAGACAGAATTCTTAAGTTGTTGTACTTAGCGTGAAATGTTATCATACGATATAGTCTCAGAACTCAACAGTAGTACACAAACAATTCAGAGTGAAACACTATGAGTAATCGAAGTAAGTTCAAATCATAGATTTGCAGTTGTCGGTAACTTTGTTTTAATCCACCTGTTTCCAAGATGTTCACAATTATTCAGAACCGGATCACTATGATTTTCTATTAGATTTCGCACTAATGTACTCTTCCAATTGCTTTGCGTATAAGTTGACACCCATATAATAAGTGACGTTAGATCACTGAATGATAGCTTGCAGCAAATAGCTTACATAAAAAATATTGATTGGTGAGATATCCACCTTATCTTTCTTCAGCAGATTTTGGCAAATAAGTACTATCATACAGTTCTAGCGATGTCTTTTGTACATGAAGATATCTGACTGTTAGTAATGCACTGATAGCCTATCAATCCAGAGATGATCCAATGGCTATATCACAATAATAAGGGCGTTCTACTTTAAATCTCTCAGTTGTTTTAAATATTTTAGTCAACCATCATGCAAAATAATCTAGTAGGTCCATGATCTATACTTTTTATGTTTCCAAGTGCTATGGATCTACTTTTGATTGTAATACACTTTTATCTAGCTCCTGAAGTGCCCGAATGACGTACTACTGTTGAGAAGAGGAGCGAAAAATATTCAGTCTTATGAACACTTCAATAACAACAGTGTTTAAAGTGGATTTACAACCACGAACTACAGTATTTCGCTTCGTAGTTGATTGATACATGCCTATTTTGCTAGTAGAGAAAGGAAGATCATGTGATTTATTGTATGTCCTTGATACATGTGAATTTTAGTTCATTTCTACTTATTTTCTCTTGCTGTGCTGTGACAAAGTGTGGCTTTTCGAATCAATGCACTTATTTGCTACTTTACATTGATATATTGGGTAGTCGGACCACCTCTTTGACCTTGTATTATTCAGGATAGATATTATGTCTGTTGTGTTGTGTAGTAGATTACCTGGATCAGACTAAAGTAATTGGGCAGTGATTACTAATGAAAACCCTACTATTGAATTAAAGCTCTTAAAAATACTCGTATTAAAAGACACCACAGATAGTCGAATCATTAAGTCATTATTACGTTGCTAAATGGCACTTTTACACTCAGTATAAAGGGAAATATTAGGACTTGTAGACAGTATGATATGTTGTCATGCAATGAAAGTTACTGTACACCTAATAGGTTTAGCACCTCAGATATCAGATAATTTCCCACTCGTTATGATAACCTACTACTGTTCATTAATAACTAAGTTCTGCCGTGAAAAATCATTCGAGTCCTACCGATGTGAACCAAATGCGGTACAAGCAATCCTCTCAAATACAGTACGGTTTAAAAACTTTAATTGCATTCATTAGTCATCAGAGTCATCTTTTATGTAAGGCATAATGCATGTGTTGCTGGTCTTCACGTTCCGCCGAAAAATATATTCACTTTTATTTAAGGGTTCATGAGCTACGTTGTAAGGATAGTATGAACTTCAGATTGTTCTAGGATTCACTTTTTTGTGAGATGTAAATATAGAACAGTACATAATATCAGTTAAATCTAGACATTAAAGAATCTATGGTTCAGTTATGAGAGGATAAATATCGCAGGAAAAGTATCACTAAAATCAAGAGGACGTTAAAAAGAAAAGGCTTAAGAATTGTTGGATGGTAAACAGATGGATACAAAAATGGTGTGTTCACTATCCTAATCAAGGTTAAATAGATCCATATTTATATTAACGATACCTAAGGTCTACAAACTCTAAGAGAAGAATCTTCAGATACGCAAACCACTCAGACGTTCACTCATTGGCTTCATCAATACATACTATATTTTCCTTTGCCTAACTTGGATATTCTTATCTCACCTATACTCCGACCAGCATAAGATTATTTTCTAACCAATAGTGCGACGAATGAACCATTATACATTACTCTAGCTAATTGCTACCCGTCTTTCAGTTAGTCACCAATCGCCTAATAATCACTTGATATAAATAAGACCAAGTACATAATTATGTCTGTGTTTCGTGCAATTGTTTTAATCACAGTATACATTGGTGACCTAAGACTAAAGTTCCAGTCATTCTATCATTGCTTCGTACTTACTCTAGATTCTAGGTCGTTGTCGTACATCTAAGACGATTTGTTAATTAGGTAGAAAAGACTGATATATTTGTACTTACTCAAACTAGAGGTCAAAGGTGTTTTCAAGATTATGCGGTTAATTGTGTATTATTAATTAAAAAGGTTCTGTAGCAACTTTTGAACACCAGTTCACTTATCATTTTCACCTTGTATGTTGTCATTGTTTATTATATTCATACTATTGTATTTATTCGGTTGATTTTATTGATGCAAGTTTAGGATGAGGAGGCTGAACGTCAGAGACTAATTCCAAGCCCTCAGCTTTCATACGATGGGACACAGCAGCCATATAGGAAGGTATACAAATTTTTAACTCAATTGCTATGCTCTGCTGTTGAGTTGTGTATGGGATGTAATTTTACTATTTCCTTGCTAACTATTGGTCTTTTCGTAGATCATTCGTACCTGCTGTCTTAGTGAAGTGGCCGAGGTTGCACAACATGATGACCCAGTCGAGTTTATTGGCTGGGACACTCGTTCCTTTATGTCCCACCACACTAAAAACGTCAACTGGATAACAGCAAGACTAAAAGTAGCAATTTGGCGTCTTAAGGTAAACCCGAACTTTTGATTGTGCCAAGGTGTTACGGCAGTACGGTGTTTCCCTCAGATAAACAGCATCTGCAGCGATTCTGCCTTTCCACAACGAAAGGAAAAGGTTAGGAAAGGCTGATCTTAAAAGTAGCATACCTCTCCATGGATTTCCCTGGCGTTAAGTATTTAGTTTACGGAACTAACACATCAGAAACTCTCAAAAAGCCTGTTTGTGACCGGCCTCGAACAGCTGCACCTTAGGCTCTGTAAGCGTACTCCTGGGTCTCCGATTTCTTTTTCAGATACTCCAAAAATAGGCATTTTTCCACAATGTAAACAATCGAGAAGTTAAAACAGCTCTTAAGACAACCTTTTCTACGGCCAGGTTTTTTCGTCTCTTATTATTTATGGTGCCTCTACTACCAGCCCTTGTCCAAGAGCCTTATTCTTTTCCCCAGGTCATACCAGTCATAATTATTTGCATTCAAAAAGTGTTATTTCTGGTCTCATTAAACCAAACTGTACCTTGGAGCTTTCAGTGTTCGGAACTTATGTCGAATCGGACAACAGACTAAAATCTTGTGCCATTGCCGGAGACTATTCGTGTTTACCTAATAACAATAAGACCAGTCCCAAAACTTGACTTACCTTTAGTGTTGGTGAGCCTTGTATGCTGTATAAATCAAAATCTATTTACTAACTACTGTTTGCCATAAAGTGGTTTCCTGTAAAGTTTAGTAAATCTTTTGGTATCAACTACTAAATGAGATTCAAAAATCTGAAAAGTTTAGTGAGTTTGATCAAAGAAGCCAATAGTAGTGGGTTTCCCTTGAGCACAAAGAATCTGGAGAACCCTAGAGGGTTTCTGAAATACACTGATACCTAACTGTTTTCACTGTCTGACCAGTAGTAATGTAATGTTTATATTTCTTACTGTATTTTTATGACTCGATGTTACTTTGTGTGATATATCATTCCATAATAACCTTACTATTCAAATTTCGATAGGCGTAATAGAACGCATTTAATAATTTTTATATTTTTTAAAGTAAAATTTTTGTCTTCCTGCTATAACTAGCAGTGTGGAAAATATTCCCTTCATGTAAACTATTTCATAGCCTTCGTCATGCATATACAATAAGTGAAATAGTTACCTAAATTTTCTACTAATTATTCTTGAAACAAACCATCTGTCACGGCTTTATTACCGTCAGTACCATATAGCATTTAATTTATGGCAAGAAAAAAGGACAAGAATTGTAAAAAAACAAATCAGCGGTGCAACTCATTTCTTATTGTCTCTGTGTAAAAAAAATCAGGCAAAAAACACTTCATATACTTGTCAACGTTTTGGTCGTTAACTTTGAGTTCAGATGATTTTTCGGCTTCGTACTGATCCGCTACAAATGCTGCCCATTATCAGTTGTAAGAGTTCGATTTTTTCCCTCATTAGTATTCAGGATTGGATTGATAATATAGGCTAACTGAACATAAATGCCCCAATAATTCATGTATTTGTGCGTTGTTAGCCATATAGTTCGGGACTCACAATTCGTCCCAGTAAGGTCTCGACCTTATTTACATACACCTCAGTGCGTATACTTACTAAGACTATCCTAGTACCTATCAGTGTAAATGCTGAAACTGGTCTACTGAGTCACCACAAGTGCAACGGGTATGATATTTTAGTCATAAATAGCCCTGTTTCAATGCCACAATGAGCTTCAGGTTACTGGTATTAAACCAGCCCATCCATTGTACAGATCCATCTTTTCTGTTTTCAACTCCAGGAAATATTTTATGGACTTCCACTTAACTTTCTACAAAGATCACTCTTGAAATCATAACTGATAATTATTGTGAGTTGATGTAAAATCTTCGATCTTATATTGATAAACGTTTTTTTTAAAAATTTGGTTGTCTACTTTCTAAATTACAGTTTTTCATCTCCAGATCCTGTTACAAATGAACCTCAGTCAGATATTAATACTATGATGACAAATATAATAAAAGTTGCTGAAAAGTGAGTCATCCAAATTACAAACTAATTCGTCCGTGAATGTGATGATAACGATAAAAGTCTATAAAAACTAGTTACACTTATCGCAAATTGTTTGTTTTCTGTTTAACAGTTCCTGAACCCCTTGAGATACTCGGTAATAAAAGCGCATTATCATATATTGCAGTAGTTAAATCGGTTTTTCTTTCTCTAAATCCATTATATAAGGACTTGGTTCTAATAGTCTGAGAAGGAAAGGAAATACAAACCGTTGTAACATTCCACTTTCGTATCCTTAAGAAGCATGACAATGATGCTTAGTCTATATCATACGATTCTTAGCTGCTGACCTATGAGAGTGCAAACTCGCAAAACCTCTGAATCTTTCGCTTTTTTAAAATGTCTTTAGTAACCCACATACTCCTAAACAGTAATTTCTAATATATCCGAGACATTCAGTTGTACGAACACACTAATGACAACTCTTAAGTCCACCACTTTAACATGCAAAAAATCTGAGATGATCAGAAAATCTATTGTACAAATCATTAACAAGACAACATGATGTTACAGAATAACCATGAAGTATCATACGATACTGCGAGCAGTAGTTAACATGATTTACAGCTGCCACACAGATCCCGTAAACATATCTGATCATGTGCATTATCTCACTGATTTCCAAGTCATTTGGGCAATAACATATGGCAAATTTCACACATGGTCTCATAAGTATATTCTTTAAACAAGGTTTAATTAGTTTTAAATACTTATAGCTCAGAATTGTATTACTTTATAAGTCTTTCGATCAACCAACACTACCTACCATCTGATTAAGTTTAACCATGTGTGATAATGTCTCAAAATTGTATGCTTTTTGATAAAACAATGCTTTTTGCGCCAAAATCGTGTATTAGTTTAATAACATTTGGTAATTTTATTTCACCTGACCTTTTTAACTAGTCAAGTGGTGGATGCTGGAGCAACAGATTACAATCCCCTAGATTCACAAGAACATATTGAACGGTCAAGATACTACGCGTAAGTTTCCAATAGTTTCTCGTTACTTTATGAATTGGTTGGGGTCCAGGCATCAATAAGTGATACGTACATCATGAATGTTATACTAAAACGCGGATAGCACCAAGTTTAATGGAATATTACCGTCACTGGTTAGCCATCATTTGCATATCTGTGCATGTTATCTATTTTTCTAACATACAGGAAATATGTGCTATATCTAAGAAACACTGGTATCAAATTCCCAATTTTAGAAGTTGCGAATTAATAGTTGAGACACTTGACTTTCGACTCTTCGGCTGTCTAAACTTTGGTTTAAACTCGTAAAGTGTGGCTCTGATCTGGGTACGAAAACCTTTATTCAATGGGTTATGTAGAGTCAATTATTACTACCAGATTAAGTCGACGAAGTAAGGGTATTTGGTAACTCAAAGTGAAGATATGGAACTTGCCTACCATTGAAACCCTAACAATTCATTAAAGCAAATCTGAAATGTGTATTCAGAAGTGATATCTTCACCTTATTCTATCGTAATTCTAGCCCCTTTTAATTTTTCATGTATTAGAATATCTTTCTCCTCTTGTAAGCAAATCAACTCTCATACATTCATCTTTACACCTTTTTCTAAAAAGATTTATTTTCGTATGCTTGATTCTGACACGTAGATTTTTAAATACTTCATAATGCAAAACTAACTCGTCCCACAGTACGTTACTGCGTATGCCGTTTAACTACTTATACTTGACAGCTTAATAAATTGACATAATCGTGAAGAAAACATTTTTCGCCCGACTCAAGGTCTTAATACCAACCATTTTGTGTAATTTTAGAGAAAGCATAGCTCGACAGCCTTTAGGCCCACCACCTTTGCCAGTGTTTTTGCCAAGAACATTTGGAAATCCTGCGTCAATCATAGATGCGCCGCTGGTGGAAATCGCTGAAATTAATGAAGTATGTCAAATCTTAATAATTTTTTTATTTTTATTTATTTGAACATAAATATTGGTACACAGGGGCACCAGATATATATGCGCCACACAAATCTCAATTGATTTGTGTGAGGGCTGTGATACTGCCCAGGTGCCCAAACTAAAGCAGGTGGTTTTCTTAGGGGGCCACACCCAGAGCCTTTGACCTAAAGGCCTGATCCACAAAGCAGTTGAGCATCGTGAGGAGATGTAGTCCGAGAAAATGATTGATAATTATTACTGATTAGACAATCTTACTCATGTTAGAATAATCGGAATTGTGTAACGTTTGATGTTTTTGTCACCCGTTCTAAACTCTATTAGGAATTTTATTCTATGTAGAGTCTTGCAAAACTAAAACATTCTACATGTTATTGACACAAAGCGGAAATACTGACCATATAGAATCTTTTCTTCACATCTCAGAGCCATACATGAGTTACGAACAAACGAAAATGCACAAACTGCATAATCTATTCTCAGGTTACCTGATATATCACATGCTTCCTAGATGGTATAAGATGGGAAACGTTTATATTCACCACCAGAATAGTGGCTCTCTTAATCAACATCATTGACTTTTAGTGTTGCTGCTGAGACTAATTTATGGACAATCTCTGAGAGACGTAAGAAGACCTTGAGAATGTCCACCTACATACTACGGCTAAATGAATGTTATAAACTAGTGTGAGGAATTAGGGTTATTATTTGCAGTTGATAGTTGAGGTTAGGTATTAGATTCAGGGTTTTCACGAACTGGCATCAGCTACAATACCAAAACTCTATTTAGCCAAATGAAAGAATTTCATAGTAAATTTGATCGGTTCGTCCATAAATTATAGACTATAATTTGTGAATGAACCAATCAGATTTAGGATAATAGGTCTTGGATTTTTGCGCGAAATTCACTCACCCATTTGGCTAAACAGCCTCTTGACATTTTAGCTTATGTCAGTTCGTGATGAAAAACCGTAAATCTAATTCCTAACCCTAACCATCAACTATGAATCATAATCCTTTTTCTTCAAACTGCTTTATAACCCTCATTCAGCCCTAGTAAGTAGGTAGGTTCTTTCAACGTCACGTTGGCGTCACTCAAAGGTCGTCCATAAATTATAGTCTCGCCGTTTCGTCTTCTAGACATCTAATAACAGTCCGGATTTTCTCTTCTATAACTCAAAATCGTCAAAATGATTTGCCCTGCCCTGGTACCAAAAGCGGAACTTTAAGCCGCAACCAAACTGCATAGGTTTGACGAAACCTCTAAATAGACAGTGACATTTGCTTTCACGACTACCGCTGTTTTGAGTAGTTATCTCATCAAAAGACTGGTGAGACTAGTTTATGGACGACTTTTATGCGGTGCTCAAGTGATCTTGAGAATGTCCACTCACTTCCTAAAGGTATAAATTAGTGAGGAACTAATCAGAATCTACAATTGGATGTTAGCTAACATCGGCTGTAGTATCAAAATGCTATTTAGCCATGCGGATGAATGAATATTGCACCTAATTCCGAGACTTATTTAAAATCTGGTCGGTTCTCGCACAAATTATGGTTTAGCTGCCGCTGTCGAATTTGTAATCCACTTATGCAGTTTAATTTAGTAATCTTTAGGTTCCTCAATATCCGTTAATTCTCTTGTTGATTACTAGTTCACGCAAGTATACATATATTTTCAAAAACGACTTGATGCTTAATCTCGGTATTATGCATTGCAAATTAAAAGTCATCATTGAAGTCACTCTAGTATCTGGGTCCTTAGTTATAACAACATATATCCTGACACATTCCCTACTGAAATGAATCATACACTACAATTTATGAACGATTCGGAGCAGTTCAAAAACGACCTTTACGAATTCCAACCACCTGTTGGGTTCAAGACACGTTTATTGTCATCATGCACCGACACTAGGTATATGTGAGGATGCTCCACAGCAATGTGCATCATAATAAGTGTCAATTCATTATGAAAACCTAAACCCTGAATCTTAATTCTAGCATTATAAATCATTCACATATTGGCTATTTTCCTAATGACTGAACATGCTACAAATTTGTTACGGTCATTTAGTGAGTTGCCCACGATCGCTCTTATAATTCAGCTTTGCCCCAAAGACATTTATCTAGAAAAAAGCCTTACTATGGTTCCAAAATCACTAGCAGCACAACTGTAATGGACATGAACCCTAAATATGAAGGCTGGTGATACTACTCGACTCTAAAACTAGAGTAGGTAAAGGTTTCAAACCTGGGGCTTAGTTGCTCAGTCGAACGCCTTAACTACTAAGCCACCACTCTAACCCTTGTATAACAGTATTACTTCCACTTTGTTGACGTTTTTTGTTGATTTTATAATTTTTATTAACTCGGATAGGTTTGGTAGTTTAAACCACTATCTGATCAATGTGTACCTGAACCATGCTTTTTCAACTTATCAGACAACAGGGGCTATATCCATTTATTAATAACATGTTAAAATTTCACCGAACAATAAGTATTTATTGATTACATACGACTATGTGATACCACATTAGGACTTAAATGAAACTTACAGTGGATAGCAGGACGTCTTTTCTTAAGCTTCTTACAATCATAAACATAACAAACTGGGTTATTCGAGTGCAAAATACGTTATCAGCGTTGAAGTATCCAAGCTCCATGGATAATAGAGCCTTAGATATATTAAAGAGCCGAAATATATATATATCCACGAGAACAATCCTTTCTTCACGTTCGTTAATCGAATGGTACTCACTTGAGTCCTAGTTTGAGTTTATGACATATGATATTCAGATAATGGATCACGAATACCAACTCTGGGTAGCATCATCCGTTTCATATTTACTTCAATTTGATTATTGTATGGATTATCAATATTTACAATTGTATTCGTAATTTGAGTTAAAACTTTTCCATAACCATCTAGATAGTTAAACCACTTTTCCCCGCTTTGTTACAGATAAGACAGCTTGCAAAGGAAAATGCTGTATTTGTTCATGAAATGACAACACAAGAAAAGGATGATCTCATTGCCCACTTCAATCAAGCATAGAGATAAAGAAAACTTTACAAGCTTCTCTTCGAAAGTATATGCTTCCAATATCTACCAGACTATTTTATCTTTTATATATTTCTAATTTTTGTACAGAAAATCCTAAGTTTAATTGTATACAACAATTGATCTGATTATTTCTCAAACATAAAACACAATAATAGAAATTAACGTTTACTAAATTTTTGATAAAAACAGTTGGTTAAGTCAGATAGTTCAAGTAAAATGCAAAATGCTTTCGTAGAATTTGATAACAATTTGTGGACACCGAATGTTTGCTTGAGCAGCAGGTACGACATCGCGGACTTGACTTCCTTTCCTAATGTTTACTGATGAGTTATGGAAACATTTCTTTACCATTTGATTAGAAAATACAATTCATTGTCCTTTTTCGTAACCATATTGATAAAGTCAGGTGCTAGACCACGATCAAATCCGTACGGTTCTGCGCCTTCAGGCTGCAAATATGTCGTCAAAAGTATCACTTACAATGGTGGCTACTGTTGGCTCAATGGCTGCGTGCTTATCAAGGAAACGCCTGAGCAATACTGGACAATTTAAGTTGGACTGCGGTTCCCAAGTATTTTTTGAACTAGATGGTCATTTTGCAATAAAATTACCACTTACGGAGAATGTCCTTTCCATTTGATTAAGTACTCTGGTTCTCCATTGATTGTGCGCATATCTAGTATATCTTCCACCTCGAATTCTACCTCATCTCCAGTTGAGTTTTTCCAATGTCGAGTAGGCATTGCCTAAAACAAAAATAATTTGATAAATAACGAAATGTCTGTACAGGTTCTAATACCAAACTACTAACAACATTTATTTGAGGTTAGGTGATATCAGTCAGTCTTGAGTGTTGTTATAGGTATGAGGGCAGTTATCACCTCCCGGTTGCCCACACCGTGGAGGGGTTCTTATAAAGGTACCTGAAAAGGAAATTGCATTAGAGGTGGTTTTAGTGACCTGAGAGTGTGACCGCAGTGCCCAAGGGACAACTGCTTGAGGTCAGTCACACACGACCTTTTTGTGTTAGCTCCGTACTTGTTGAGACCTTACCGCTGGAGACGTATATACGTGGGATAAGGTGAGGTGTGCATTTTTAAGGTCGATCTTTTCTAACCCCACTCCTCCTTGTGGGGAGGCAGCATCGCTGTTACGCTAGTTGTCTGAAGGAAACACCTTACTGCCGTCGCACCTCTGTACAGTCAGCAGTATGACTTTGTCTTCGGACCTTGGTTTTGCTGTTTTCAGTTTCACCGTTCTTCGACCGACCTGTCTGGCATGGCAAGACCTTGAGGAACGATTGTTCTAGCCAGTATAGCTCGACTGGTTCATCACGATAGCCAAGCCCGACCACCACGTCAAGGTAGCAGCAACGGTCGGGTTAGGTGGTATTCTAGGACCCAAACTCTAGAGAGGTATGGGCCTTTAATCTCGTGACTAGAATCTGATTGCTTTAATGAAAATTGACCATTCAAACGCATTTTAAAGCATCATTTCATATGCAACCTGACAGCTTGTAAGTTTAGAGGTCGCAAGTATAACATACAACGAGCTTTTTATTGCGTAGTGAACATACAAAATAAAATTAGGCAAATGTGGTAGCTGTCAAGTCTCGATAAATTCAAAAATCTATGTTTAATAGCTGCTTGTTATAGTGACCAATACTAGCTGCTGTAATAGTATAACAGGAAAGTGTGTAAGATTTACGTCTACCCCAATACAACGACGGTAATAATAAATGGTAAGCTTCACTGAACAACATTACAGCGACAAAACAGGTAAGAATAAAAGACAGTATACAGAAACAGGAATTTACTAAGCAGTTTCCCAAGCAAAGTGTGGTGAGCAGTCGAACTACATACGCAAAATAGTACACCGTTAGGTAATGTTCAGAAATAGTAAACTATCCCTCGAAACCTCCGATTACGTTTTATTCGAAATACACATAACCTAGAAAATGGAGTTGAGCGGTTAAGTAAACAAATAATACGAAGTGGTATTGCTAATTAAGTGTCCAAGCAAAAATTTGATTCAAATCGTTGCTGAACAATAAAAATGAGTACGTTCATGGGTGAGATTTGCTCTAAATAGATAATATAAATTATCTACGTGTTTACTTGTGTGAAGTACTATTCGCTGATGCCGTTGGCTAGTTTTAGTACCGATTGCGCCAAAACCATCTACATACTAAAAATATGGTATACCATCCATCACGTTTCTACATTGCTTTACAGCCGCGATAAATAAATAGGTTGAAGACGTGTATGTTACGAATACTCAATTGCATCATTGGAGCGTTACTTGCATTTTTTGGGACTATCAAACTGGGAATACTGGCACCAGGAAAATCAGTTAATGGTACTATGAGGATTCATTGAATTAAATGGCTGTCTCGCTCTCATAAACATGTATGTCTAAGCCACCACAGCGAGAGGGGAAATCAATAAGAGGAGAAAATATCATCAACGGAAAGCTAAACATAAGATATATATTGCGAAGAGAACGAACAAAAGCAAAGGATGGGATGACATTAAACTCAAAAATTAGGGGACAACTAGTCAGTACAACTGACTTCAGGATATATCAGTCAGAAGCGGCTACTTCTTATTACCACATAAGTATTGAGCACTGTTTTGTCTTTTCACCCCAACAAATTATCTGCGTTTTCTCTTAATCATTCGCTAGCAAGCACTATTTCAAACATACCACTTTATTCTTATAATAACATGAACCGACGAATTGGTTATTAAGTACAGAGTACTGCACTTATTTTGCAAGCCCGGCCAGTCCTGACTAGTTGATGGCGTAGAGAATCTCCATACGAAGATACGGTTTATTTGGTATTTGATCCCAAAAAACTTTGTGGATTAGTATTATATAAGTAATTATTCATATTGGATGCAAGCACGGATTTTCACAACAGTGCAAATCCGTACACTGTAGTATCACTCAACAGTCGTCCATAAATTGTAGTCCCATTGATAAGTATTTATATGTCAGACAAAAATAAATTGCGAAACAAGATTATCACAAACAGATGTCTTGGATACCTTACAGCCACCAACCCACAATTAATTTCCAACTTGGTAAACGACCCTGAGGATTCAAACACAGCAGAGCATTAAAAGAACTGCAAATTTTTCCGACATGTTACAAGTAACACTCTGATTTTTCATTAGGCTTTGCATAGTGTCGCAATATTTTTAAGTCGTTAGTAGTAGAAAGTCAATTTACTCCCCAGAGCTGCATTTTAACAGTCGAAACACATGTTAAAATCCTTGTTATGTTAAATTACTTGAATAAGTGGTGAAACAACAGTATTATCAGTGAGATAGTTTCCTGGTGAATAACAACCAAAGTCTGGTTTTCGTATGGAAATCTCTTGTTTTTGAAGTTTTGTATTAGATTGGGGTTCAATCGCATCACTTCCAGCAACCAAATTTATCATCAGTTTGAGAAATGAAAACGACGTCATCATTGATTAGTACTCACAATAATGATGAGATTGATGAGAACAATGAGTTGTGATATTTATCAAGATGGAGTAGGTTCCAATGAAGGAGGGAAGTCAAGGTTGGAATGAGGAAGAACAGAGAGTGCATAGAGAGAGTAGTGTTAAGTAAAATAGCAACCATATCCTTTACAGTCAGTTTTTTTTTCTTTTCACATCCGATGCCTGCCACACAGTGTTCATGTAAAGGTCCGAGTTAGCATGTTAAAGGTTGTCTTAGTAGAATAGTTAATCCAGCACAAAAATTAGAAACATGAGTCTTAATGGTGAGTGTAGGTGAACAATCTCAATATCACAGATCTATTGACTTGTTCTCATCCATAAAGAGCCTGATACAAACAAAATGTTCTGCCCCACAAACACGGGTGGATTGAAATCATCGCCCACACCATCAGTGCTTGCTGGTCAGTAACTCCACCCTCCCTCCTTTTGTGATGTTAGGCTCATTTACGCTTATTTTTTGGATACATATCATACCTCATACAATGCTCTGTGTTTCACATCCTGTTGGAAAACACTATTTCTATAAGTACCACACCACGAGCCTTTGACCTAAAGGTCTAGTCCACAAGGCAGTGAGCATCTTAAGGAGATGC